>NW_010339060.1:107863-137439 GCF_000700745.2 Antrostomus carolinensis
ACCCCCCCACCCCGCCCTCCACCCGCCACTGGACAAAACTCGATACATTGTAGTTGCTCTCTCACGTAAAGAGCAACTCCACCACCTCTCCTTGTTGGCCTGTCTTTCATAAAAAGGACATAGCCATCCATGACCACATTCCAGTCATGTGAGCTGTCCCACCATGTCTCTGTAATTGCTACCAGATCATAACCCCTTGATGGCACCCAGGTTTCTAACTCCTCCTGTTTGTTCCCCATGCTGCGTGTGCTGGTGTAGAGGCATTTCAGGGAGCGAGCTGGGTGTGCTGATTCCACCCTAGGGGAATGGGATGCCTTCTGTCCTTCATTAGTACTAGAACACTGCCCCACTGGTGCGAGCCCAGCTACAGCCCCATCCCCCTTCCAATCTAGTTTAAAGCTCTGTGAGTGAGCCCTGCTAATTCTTGTTCTAGAGCCCTCTTCCCCCTGGAAGTCAGGCCTTTTCCATGAATTACCATCAGGCCTGGTGTCTTATAAAACCAGCCATGATCAAAGAAGCCAAAGCCCTGCCTGTAGCACCAGTCTCGGAGCCAAGTATTTATGGACTGGATCCTTCTATTCCATCCCATGTCATTGCCTGCAACTGGAAGGAGGGAAGAGAAAATAACTTGCACCCCAGACTCTTTCATCAACCACCCCAAGGCCCTGAAGTCTCTCTTCATTCCCCTCAGACTATGGGATGCTGCTTCCTCCCCACCTATCTGGAAGATCAGTAGTGGGTAATAGTCTGACGACCGCACGAAGCTGGGGAGTTTCCTAGTGATATCCCTGATTTGGGCACCAGGAAGAGTACAGACTTCCCTATGATGACGGTCAACTTGACATATCGGGCCCTCTGTACCTTTGAGAAGTGAGTCTCCAACAACTACAACTCTCCTCTTCTTCCTTGTGGAAGAGGTTGTTATGTGGCTGGAAGGCCTATCTGACTGTGATGAGACCTCTGGTATAGGTTGCCTATCATCCACATCCCCATTAGACTAGCTATCTAAATAGTAACTATACATAAGACCATGAGAAGGTACTCAAACTATCACAGGTTGGTGCTTGTAGGTTGATTGCTTGAAGGACCTCTTTTAGGGATAAGTTTATTTTTCCATTTACTTTTATATGTATACTGGTGGACTAGAAAATGAGCCTTTTGAATCAGTATATTTAAAATGAAATAGGTGCTAATTCTTGAAGTGCAAGTTAGTTACTGATTTTTTATATATTTCTCTGCATCTTTTGATACTGATTAATCTTACTGTAACTTTTAAAATTAAATACAGAACAAAACAGTTTATAAAAACAACCCTGAATAAAATATTTGGCATTTAATCAGTTCTAACAGTAAAATACTACTTTTCTTCACAATTAATCTTATGCTTTGATTGGACACGGTATACTTCAATAATTTCCCGAGGTTTTAGAAATAACTGTCTAAATCCTTTTCTGGTACTTTGTTCCCATTTTACAACCTTTCAGTCCCCACTTTGTTTCAAAAAAAAAAAAAAGTAATCCATTTCAAAACCTATCCTTTCCGTAGTCTCATTAGCTTATTTCAAATAAATTATGGCATACAGACATGCATCCAAGTCTCAGTGTGGATTAATGATTTTATTTTTTGACATTTCTTGTGTAAGTGACTGATCATCAAAGTAACCTTGTAAACACCATCTACCCAATTTAAGTTACTAAGCTAAAAATTTCTCAGAGAAGGTCGAAACTGTTTTCTGTATGATTAAGGAATAGATAACACCAAAGTGCCACCTACTGGGAAACAAGAAACTGAGGAAGCTCATACCTAACTACACGAAGCCTTTGTCAGGGAATGAGCAGAATATCAATACCAGAAATAAATGATAATTCCTAATGTCTTTCAGACCAGAAACAATTGCCACATTTCTGGTGTACTGTTGTATACACAACAGTCTTGTGCCCATTGACCTAGCCTTGAAGAAGCAGAGCTGTAAAATACAAGTTATCTCTCCCCTGGCCAGCAGCACCTCTTCTCTACGCTACTGGGGAGACAAGACATCAACAGGCCCCAGAATGAGAGTAGGCTTTCCACTGTTGGGTGAGGAGAAGAGGAAATAAAAAGACAAAGTAACAAATACTCATTTTGCATAAATAGGATTATGAAATCTCCTATTTCATCCTACCAAGTTATAAAAGCCACCCATAATATTTTCACAATCTATGAATAATTTCTAGAATCTTTCATTAATTTAGGCCTCTCAGAATACTTTTCTCCTTTTAATAGGTAAGCTCATCAATACTGCCCTTATTTTAGGGGTTACTTTAACAAGGCCTATATCTTAGCTCTAGATAAAATCAGTCCAAACAACTGTTTAGTGCTTCTATTCACTGTCCCTCTAACAGTGATAGCTGTGTGTTGATTCCAGTTGCACTCTTCCACACACCAGAAGCAGCTCAGATCCTGCTGGTAGCACTGCTATAACACGTAAGGCTTCCATCCATATATAATTTGACAGTATGACGAGGCAGGACATACATATCTTACGTGTGATTCACACTTGCATAGATTTTAAAGGCAAAGATGGCATGAAAGGAAAAAAATAGTTAAGATTTACCTTTCTGTTGAAAGTATATGTATTAATTTCAATAAAAATTCACTGAACATCTGAGGACAAGTTGAAGAAAGGTGCACTTGTAATCGAGTAAGAAATTCTTGCATAGCTTGCGTCGCTGTTGGCCCAACCTAGAGGGAAAGGCATTTTAGTAAGTATTAAATAAAACTGAAATGCCTTCAAGAACATTAAGTAGTATCTAACAAGAACATTTTCTCAGAACAGAAAACTATTGTGTAGCTTAACTTGCTTCCTGAAAAATTTTACAAGGTTTTCACAGGAGAACTATTCTGTATCAATTTATATTACGTGTTTTTCTATTACTAACCATGAGTAAAAAGCAAATAATTCAGTTCCTTGCCTAAAACTAACGTTGCAGCTTGAGACTATCTTTTCAGCAGTGCAAACTACGCTTCACACACAATAAATTTCTGTGCTAATCTGAAAGCTTTTTCACAAGCTACATATTTACATGTAAGTCCTTTAAATTAATGGTACTGCACAATGTTTGAGTTCTGGAAAAAACTATACATTTTCTGGAAAATACTGGAAGTACCAGCTGTTTTCTACCTCCTAAACTAAGTGTTCTTAAGACTCTTGTCAAATATTACATACATTTAAGTTAACTTGGACTTTTGTTTTTTAATCACTATTCACAGATGTTTCAAGGACTGTGAAAAGCAAAAAAACCTATTGTTTGAAATTAGGAGAAAGAGAAGACACCATACAAATTCAGAAACAGGCATCCTATTACAAAGAGTTTTTCTCTTATTTTAATTGCTAGTTACCTGTGGACTGTGTTGACTTGTTCCATGAGGATTAGTGCCAGAAAGAAATTTCACTAACACATGAATGAGGTTTGGATCTGACACCAACAATTGGGCAGTACTTTCCTGAGCTCCAATGGCACTGCTTGGACCAGCTTAAAAATAGAGACACAAAAAACCTGTATTTGTAATCTTAAGCACTAAGTGTAAATCAAACATTTATACTGCATATCCCTTATACTTATTTCATGATGTGTAAATATTCTCAGCAAAATCAGGTACCAAAAGCTGCTTACTCAGGACTACAATTTTGAGTGTAGAGTTTTTCATCAAGTACTGATACAAACCCCTAAAACTGTTCCATCAGTGTTCCAAGCTTGCTAATGCAGTATTCCTGGAAGTAGAGCTTCATTTTGTAGAAGCAGTATATATACAGACATTTTGATTTGTTTCTCTTTGCTAGTCCAACACTTGAATATGGCTTACGTGCATTTGTTAGTTTGTCAGACAGAGACCACATGTTCTGTTATCCTGTAAACAATCAAGGTATTTTTGTCCTTGGTACATCCAGAAACTTTCCATCATTGACCAAAACTGTAGGGAGCTTAACAAATAAGAACTCTGAGGACCAAAAATAGAATTAAAATATACCCTTCAATGACCAAACAAATGAGCTTTATTAAATGTGAAGTCTTATTCATTCAGTAGTGGTATACTGAATCAGTTCAAAACACAACTGTAGTGATACTGTATATCACTACAATATAAAAAACTTGCTTTTCTTCTACATTATACTGGTAGTCTGACATGTTTTTGTTTGACATTCTAACTCAGATTTCAGGATGCATCTACATTATCTGCTCTGCCAGGTAGTGTTTATGCTTAAAACACCGCTCTCGAACAGTATTTCTGGTGACAACAATAACTGATAATCAAAAGGGCGTGTGAAGAGAGCACACATAGTTCTTCCTAAAAGGAAGTGAATGAGTAAATGCACTATGAGAACTATTTGACAGATGACAGCTATTTACTTTAAAGCAAAAGTAGCTTTGAGAATTTTTTGTTAGCCAGGTATCATCACAGATTTGCTTCTATCCACATGGCGTTAAATGGTTCTAGATGTCAACCATCAAATACCAATTTTAAACACCATCCTTGCAAAATCTGTCCCTGGATTAAGATAATTGTTCCAAAAGAAATGGTGAGGGTATTTGGTTTATCCCTGAAACGTATCTTGCACTCAGATAAAAGTTTCTGAAGCACAGAAGTTACACAGCCTAAGCTCTCATTCTGATGATGTTTATGAGCACATATTGGCATAGTGCAATAAGACTTTCTGACCACGAACTGACTTGCCCTAGACAGTGGCTGCTCATAAATTCTCAACGTAGGGCAGTTCCCAAAAGGAATCTGCCCTATACTCAGGTGTAGAGAAAAAAACTCAACTAAAAAGCCTTAATTACTACACTAGAGAGATCAGGGGTTTTGGAAAAAGAACTAAGAAACAGCTTTGAAAATAAAATCAGGATGAGATCTCCAGAACCACCTAATTTCTCATGATACGATTTTCTAATTCATTGATCTCTTGAAGAAATGGTGACCAAAACTATAATCTTCAGAGTACAATAGTTCAAAAGTGGGTTTAAAGAGACTACTCATAAAATGCATATAAGGCAAAATCTTTAACCAGAATGGATGGAAGAGTATGAAAAAGCATTGCCTTTTTTTTGTTCTCCACTTTCTCTCCTTTAGTTTCCTTTTGTTTCTTCTTTATAAATGAAAGTCTGGGGAAAACTGGATGGCTGAATGTGAACATATGAACATATGTATCAAAGTCGAACTTCAACTAAATAAAGCAAACTTAAGAAGGAAGTTTTCTTAGTAAGGCTTTGAGATCCAATGGTTTAGAAAAACAGTGATAGTGGGATTTTCTCAGTGCTAAAATGTCCACCTGCAAAGAGTTTAGTGAATCATCTATGAGTGGCTATACTGTTTTTCAGTTTCTGAAACAGCAAATATGATTATCTAATGATTATTAAATCAAGAAGTGTCTTCTTACTTATCTGTAAGGCTCATTGCATCTGAAGAGGTTTATTATACCTAAAGTCATCTCAAGAAAATATTTTTGGTGATGGTGGTGTTTTTTTAATCAGTGAAGATACTCTGCAAATGAACACATCTGGTGGCTGCTTGTATTTTGGGTATTAAAAGGGGAAAGAATCTCATTTTATAACCACACACATCTAGCAAGACTAACCTAAATTATTCCCAGTGATCTGTAATTGACATCTCAAGATGCATAGAACCATTTTGGCTGGAAAAGACCTTTAAGATCATCAAGTCCAACCACAAACCTAACACTGACAAGTGTACCACTAAATTATGTCCTGAAGAACCACATCTACATGTCTTTCAAATAGCGACTCAACCACTAATCTAGGAAGCCTGTTCCAGTGCTTGACAACCCTTTCAGTGAAGAAATTTTTCCTATTATTCAATGTTTATAAAAAAAATAAAATAAAATAACCCTAACCATAATCTGTCAATACAGTGAAGATGTGAACAATTTGTACTTCATAGCTTGAAAGGTTACAGAATTAAAGAGGATATAAAGAGAAACTCGACTCCAAAGAAAGCAGACTTGTCACTTACACATCACTAGTCTCAGGAACCACCTGTCTTTAAATTATTTGCTCTCTACTGACTGTATATATTAAAAAAACCCAACAAAAACCTATCACTCCTGGAAAGCATGATCTTGAAAATCACAAGTTGGTGAGAACTCCTGTGAGACACTGTCTGTGACAGCTTAAGAGTTCTGAACTAAAAAAGCACAAGGAAACCAAAATTATTCATTGGAGAAGTGCTCTGATGGATTCCACCTTCAATTACCAATAACTGAACAGAGATTATTTCACTTCTTAAGATGCGACAACTCAGTGTCATTGAGACAGAATATTATCTCGAATTATTAGCTGCTGAGGAATCCTGACACAGAAGTCATCTGGTGGGTGCTTAAACCTACTTAGATCCTGGTTCTGTCAGTGAGATGGGAAAAGGGGCAGTTAAGGGATACATATCTGTGTTAATCCACACACATGTATAAAAGGAGACACCTCCAAACCTCTTCTTACTCTCCAGCAAGCTTGCATCTCCAATCTTTCCCAACTTAACTCCAACTTTGGGCTTACAATCCTATACACACAAAAATGCACAACCACATCTGTACGCTGAAGTGTGCCTGCAGTGAGTCATGGTGGTTGCTTCTGAGCAGTATTTCATTCACATCAGCACTTACTGATCTCAGGCAACTGCCTAAGAAACTCCTGCAAACGCACAGCTGCCTGTCTGTTAGTATCAGAGCACACAGCAACGAGCCTAGTACCACTTGGAAGAGATTCACATATGGTCTCAGTGGTACACAGTATAATTTTTGGAAATTGCTAGTCTACAGTTACAAATTGGAGTGTTGAAAATACACACAGATGTTAAATGAAGGCACTGTTATCCTATAAATCAGGCCACGTTCTGTTCTCAAATACCAAGATAAGATGGCGGCCTCAGTTTGTGAATATTGATTAAATCTCTTCCATTAGTTTATTCACAGATCTACTGCTTCACCTAATAGCAAAAATTTCAGCAGATTTTTGTGAGATCGATCTCTAAATAACATCACAGAAAAGGGACAGGAAGTGAAAACCTGAAGAAAAAAATACATCCCAAAGACAATGATTTGAAATGGCATATACAAAAAAAGATTCATAAGCATATTTGAGGAAAACTGTGGAGAATAGTTGTCATCAAAGGATGGCAAATTGCTTCATAGAAGCGTGATTTTCAGGTAGCTCTGGGTTTCTTTCTTCTATAGTTACTGTCTTTAGTCACATGCTTGGAGAGAAAATAGAATTTAAAAGAGGTCTGACTTGGTCTAACATGTAGGTTCTAAAACATTCCAGTCTCCAAGTTCTTACTGTTTGATATCTTGTTTAGCCTTGAGAACAAGGCCACCAAAGCATTTCTCACGACAGCTGCCCCACGATAGGGAGCCATTTAGAATCTTAATTTCTTAATTTAAAAATCACATCCTTTAATTTCTACCAGTCTTGTGGCAAAATCTCATTCACAAAGCAAGATTATTACTAGTGTCTTATGGAGCACACCACATTATCTCACATTCTCATTCAGAATGTGAGATAATCTGCTGTGCACAGGGAAATGAAATGAAAAAACTGGGTTTATAGAGAACCAACAGAAGTACTTACATGACAAAAGCAAAGTTCTGGTAGTCTTTCTGATGGGAATTGACACTCATTTATATGTTACTAAAGCAGGCAACATAAAAAAAAAAAGCCCCAAAACTTACCATTAAGCTGCATATTTGTCATGAGAGTCAGGCTATGAAGCACAAGGCACCATGTCCGGAGTAAGGTATTAGGATACCATGCCAGAACTGACAGGAAGCTAGTTACTGAAGCTGTCAAGAAAACCAAGTTTTTCCAAGCTTTAATCTTCAGGCTATTACTAAAAATTTCTTAATTATACTGTAAGGTGCTATATTTATTATTGTTATTAATATTATTAATAATATTATTGTTTGTTGTATTTACATTGTCTTGACAACTATTGATTCCAGGATATTAGCAAAAGAAGCCTCACCAACACTTCATAGGAACTGGCCCACAGAACTTTTCTAGAGTGTCCAGACTCTGACATCTCAGAGAAAACAATGCAAAGTAACTGGTTTGAAAATGCTCTCACGGAAGTCAGTGTAACAGGTTCATTATAGCAGACATTAATGTTTTGGACCATCATCACAAGATACCACAGATTTTCTAAACTATACAATATAATGTATTCCACGAAAAAAAAACCAAACCAAAAACTCGACATGTCTTTGTACTAGATTAGTAGTCTGATGCCAAAAAGTAATAAGGCTTCCCCCCCTTCACTGACTCCTTTAATAATAAAGAGACAATAGGATGGTATACAAGGAGAAGAAATGTGTCAGAAGAGTGCATACAGGTGCACAGTTCACCTCAGACTAAGAAGCATATTTTCACAAGTACTCTTGGAAGTATGATGACTTAAGAACCACAAATTTTACAATTTAATTTCTGAGGAGATTATGCAAATTCAAGGAATCATCTCTCAGTTAAATAGTAGCTACATGTTTTTCATGTTAAGATAATGAGCCCAAGAGCTCTTCCATAAAAACAGAAATTATACCAACACTGATCTTGCCAGGAATACTTACTGTAATACTTTTTGCCTACTAGCAAAAATTAAGTAATTGAAAAAAATCTTATACTTCCTAAAAATTAATTTCCCATATTTAATGTATTTTACCTTGGTTCAAGGAAATGACAGGTATTCTGTTAGCGTTATAAAGGAAAATATCAGCGCCACTATCTTTACTTCCAGAGGAGCTAGAATTCAGGCTTAATGTGAGCCATAACTGTAAAAGGGATTCAAGCTGAAAAAAAGGGAAAAAAACCACACTATCAGACCAAACTCAAGTGTTTTTCCAGAACTCCAGAGCATAAAAGGTTATCTCTTTTGATTTTGAAAGCCTTATCTACATTCTCAGCTGCTCCTGTTTCAATGATACCACACACACACACACACTCTCTCCTTTACTGGTATTAGATGATTCTGATAAATATAATATTCAGGCAAATTAAGCATATCTAGCAAATGCTTCTGTTATGTTTTTGTAATTGATTTCTTCTAAATACAGTTAAGTTTCTCTCAAGAAGTAGTAAGAAGTACAGGAAAACAACTTTCAAATTTAGAGAGAAATACTATCAAAACATTTCAAAGCTCGTAATTCTATACCTGAACATGGTGGACATGTAGCATGGAAAAGAGCTTGTTGAAGCATGCACTCAACATAGGTATAGATGACAACTGTACAATCAGCTGGGCATTTTGGTTAGCAGCATGTAATCCCCTTAGCAATGAATCATCTGTTCCACTAGGAGACTGGGTTACTAAAAAAAAACAAAACAAGAAGTACCACATCCTCATGAATTATTTTGTAAAAGTCGCTAAAACTAATTTAATATTTATTTCCTTGCATTTTATACTGAAGGGAACGACACTTATTTACAATCTACAAGATCTTCAACGTAGTATTCAGCTGAGTTGGACCACTGACTACCATACTGTGAAAGGCATACTTGAATACCAGACATCTCCATCTTCACAAAAACTGTTTGGAAGGTGAGCCCACACAAATATGTTTTCACAGTTCCTGCTAAACATGTATTATAGGAGTGTCCTGATAAAACAACGGTAAGACAAACAATTGGAACATCTCCTTCATGCATTATGGTAAGACTACTGCAGTCAATAATAAAATTACAAAGAATTAAAGGCTGAGGATGTCACTAAACCTACTCTATCATCAGACATTCAACTAATGACTGCATGCATATTGAGGTACATGGAGAGCTACAAAGGAGCACATCTTGACAAGATAGGCAGTGCAACTCACTGAAAATATGTTCAAAAGTAAATTAGCATAATGAGTGTTTGTATAACATAAAATTTACTGAACAGCTGAGGTCAAAATTGTATTCAATTTTTTTCACTCTCATCACTGTATAGGTGAAATTGTCCAGTGCAAAGCACCTTTCACAATAAACTCAAGAATGAAGCTTCCCAAAAACACGAAACTTAATGTTCACTTGCACCTTGACTGGAAAATGAAAACAACTCCTCCATTGTAATACAATACACTGTAAAAGAAATCCTGTATATCTGACCAGTTTCACAAAATGTCTTAAACATATGCATATATATAATTCAAAAATCTGAATAAAGAACTATCTCTAAAGCTTGGC
Organism: Antrostomus carolinensis; assembly: GCF_000700745.2. Lineage (NCBI taxonomy): Eukaryota > Metazoa > Chordata > Aves > Caprimulgiformes > Caprimulgidae > Antrostomus > Antrostomus carolinensis. The sequence goes on from NW_010339060.1 coordinate 118,066, forward strand.
CTAACAAGAAAATTCAAGCATAATATAGCTTTTTCTAAGCTGCTAAGTGACTGCAGAAAAAATTAGTACAATTTTCAAAGGATCATGTTCATTATGTGAAGAGAATGATTTGAAAACATGTAGTTACATGTAGGAGATGTGTTTGTTAATGCCTGTAGAATGGAATCGGCCTCCAGGGTGGACATCATTTTCAGCATCAGCTCAGCTTGCTGTTCAAGTCCAACTTCTAGACGGGCATCTAAAGCTACACAAGGCAACAAACAGGGTAAAACTGAATTATATCCAAGACGTATATTATTGGTTACTCTAACTTCCTGTGCAAGCAATATAGATGTACAGTACTCATTAAACTGAAAAAAGATTTCAGTACCACTAACAGGAAGATTCACTTTCATATATAACAGAAGTAGAATTTAGAAACTTATACTCTGAACTGAACATAAGATTCTGATAAACGTGAAATATACAATTAATAAAATACTAAATTTCTGTGCAACACACATAGTTCTTTTCACAGTCACTTTATTATTACACGTAACTAAATCTGCATATGTTTAAGTCTGTTTTTCCTAAGGTAATAGCTCTCAAACAAAAACCAAAAAGCTGTTTTTCCCCAGTGTGGCAGGGGAAAGATCTATCACACCAGTTCAGTTGTACTCCTCCAAACTAAACAAGCGTGCCACCTCATTCCTTAGGGTAGAGCCAACTATTCAGAGTATCAACCAACAAGAAAAGAGCTTCTAAAATTTCCTGAGAAAACAGGAATGATTTAAAACTGTCTGTGTGTGCTCAAAAATCATAGAAAATAAGATTTTCTGCTATGTTAAGGCTGTTTTAAATACAAACTCCACATAATATTCTCTCAGTTACCAAAGAAAAACATGGCATATAGAAATGTAATTCTTTCCACATAATGCACATAGAGATTGTTAAAATAATTTGATATGCAAAAGGGTCAAATACAGTATCACAGTAAAGAGACCCCGAACAGAACTTTGTTTAATCGCTTACCTTGAGAGACTGATACACTCACAGTTTGTGATCCATTTTTCTCTGTAGTTACTGGTGGTTTTGCAACTGGAATTCCAACACCTCCAATGTAAGGATTGTAATTGTAGGTGCCGTAATCAGCACCCCAGTAATCATACCAGGTGCTGCTTATAGGCTTAAAAAACAAACAGAACAACAAGAAAAAAACAATCAGCAACTCTTTAGACCGACCAGGTACAAAAGCAAAATTTGCAATGACTAACAACAAACACTGAAGTTACGAAAAATTAAAACTAGAAGATTGGATCCAACAGCTTTAGAAAATTTTGTTTCAATTTTTACTGCAGTATAAGCTACTGAATCCTTAGTGATTGTCAAAATCCAGCAACGTAGTTAGCTGTCTCAAAGATTCAAGAAGCCAATTTGAAAATGTTATCATCAGTTTTTATTCACACATTTGTACCATATTGTAAATCTGGAAGTGGAGTATTACACAGATATTTAGAGAAGTTATTTATCAAGACAAAATACTATATTATTAACTGTACTATCAAAGTACCTTGAAGCCTCAGTGAGGCTCAGGGATTATTTTGTACTGGCCTCTGCAAAAGAAAGAGTTGAATAATCTCTACTCAAGTGTCATAATTTAAGACACTAAGAAAGCATATTCACAAGAAAAAAAAATAGTAACATAAGACTCTGTAAGGGCAATTTGTGTATGCCTGTCTTTTTAAAGTCAAGATCCAACATCAACTGTCAATTTACAGATACAAAAGCAAATCTGAAGAAGGATTAAGAATGAAGAAGTGTTTTTCTGTTTGTTTTTCAGAGGACAACCAATCAGACACAATAAGATGATGAAGATACTTGTGGATTAAGTGGACTAAGGAGTACTGTCACATGAAATGACAGCAGAATAAAGGAGGGAAATAGCAGTAACACAAATAATTAAGCAAGAAGTGGAATTTTTGGTAGCGTGAGATTTAAAGAAAAAATCCTTATGTGATAGGTAATCAGTGGAAGGATATATGAGGGAATACAGGAAAAAAAAAATTAGTGTTGTCTGAGCAAGTGGCGAAAAAGATAATTTAGGTTAATTCAAATGAGGCTGAAGGTTTAAGTCAATAGTGAGAGAAGTGGGAAAACTCTAAATAAAAGTGTCATCCTTGTGGACAGGGAAAAGAGACTGAACGTTTTACTACGAACAGTTGTGTTTCTTTACAACCAAATTATTTTTGGTTTTTAATATATCTTGACAACATACCGCTACATCTAAATGTAATTTTACTACCTCTGATATGTTTAGCTTCCATTTTAAGTGTGAAAGCATTTGATAATTTTCTTGTTCCACAGTGAAATAAGTTTTGAAATTAGTTGCTTCTCTTTATAGTCTGAAGCTGGTCTGAGCACTAGCTACTGCTGACTTTTTTTTTTTTTTTAAACACAGTACTAGCAACATTAACTCTAAAGATCAACCACAGAAGCAAATGGCACTCTACTCTTAATAAAAAATAAATCTTATTTTTCTTTTATATTATGCTTTTGTTTTCTTCAATATGTGCTAAATTATAAGCAAACTCAGAACCTCTTGTTTATACAGATACCTTCATGTAAAAGCAAAATATTTTGTGGTCAGCTGAGATATGAATATTATCTGAGATGTGAAGACAACCTTTACATTCTTCCCTGTCATTCTACATTAAACCTTTATAAAAAGCTAAAAGCAGGTCTAAGACATCAAATACCACTAATGAAGTGTAAGAGAAAAAGGATTTTACTGTTTCACATGTAAATGTTGTTATCCTGATAACTCAGGTGTGTCATAAGTTGAAAACTTTGGCTGCAAGGGGATCTTTTTCCAAATCAATATCCAAAGGATCAATATCGACTTCCATCAGGTCTTGCAGTAATTCAAGGTCAATATCCTTATCTTTTTCCAAAGATGACAGAGGTGGAGCACCTTTGAACGATTAAAGGAGTATTAATCCTACCAAGTACAAATTATAAAACATGGATATATCATATACATGGATAATTTTAAGGCTTTTAATACTACAGCTCTTAGTGGAAAAAGTCAATGAATGCAATCAAGTTGCCTTTTTTTAAATAATCAGAAAAATAACCATTTTTTATTGATCAGATGTAAAACTAAGTTGAAGAAATGCTCATATTCTGCCTATATTTTCAGAAACTATCCTATCACCAAAAATCCTTTACTGATATTTTGACAGATGAGTAACAGCAAAGGTTTTTGTTACTTTTTTCAGTATACATATATATGTCAAGATTATGGAATAATTTACCTGTGATGTCATGGGTCAAAGGCTCATCTATTGTTTCCACTAGCTGAACTGTGGCCTGCTGGAGAGAGTCATCAGAATCCCCAGCCGAAGCTCCAGCATCTTCTCCCAAAGCACTTTCTTCCATAGCTTCAGCCGCTATCGGTGCCAACAACTCTCCTATGTTTTAGATTTAGCAGAAAACTCAATTTCAAGCTTTATTCCAGCTACAAATTAACATCCCAGTGTCTAGGCCAACTGCCTGTTTTTCTTCATCTAACTTTAAACTCTTTAAAGGCTACTTCTTCAAGGGGAGTTCTGAATAATTTTCAAATAATCAGGGCCATGTAAACATTAACTTTGCAATACACAAGTCACTAATTCAGGATTGACTGTAACTGCAATTCAAAATTGTATTTTTTACACGCTAATCTCAATCTTATTGTTTGGTTCATTTTTTTTTTTTATTATCTTAATAGTGTCAGCAGATTCCAACATAATAATCATAAAAAACCCTAAGCCATTAAAGGAAGAAAGTTTCAAGTGTAACATACATTCTGAAAAATATGAACTTAAAACACACCTGCTAGAATATCCTGCAGCATACAAGTCAGAGAATACTGAGCCCATGCTCCTCCCCAAGAGATGTCTCCTCTGTTAAAGTCAGTTCCAACAAGAAGTAGCAATAATCTTTCCAACTGAGTCTCATTTACAATCTCACATAAATGAATTGTTGGTCTTGTAGCATTTGCAATTCTAGCAAGAACCTATTAAAAAAAAAAAAGGAAATATATATGTATTCATATTTAACACTATGAAAATATGTAATAGCTTTAATTTCTATGATTATTAGATTTTGCTTACAAGTAAATCAGGTATTTTTACTAGCTTAAATTTTAGAATTTTATAAGTGTAATTATATTAAAATATTCTTTTAAAAGTTACTTTTTCTATGCAATTTTGAAGCCATCAGATCCTGAGTTACACAAAAAGTGACAGATCATAAAAACAACCTCACCAGAAATTACTAGGAAATTCTCATGCTACAGCTAATTTTTACCGTCAAGCCAGCAAAAAAACAGTAACAGAAAGGTAATTTAATGCAGTCTCCATTGCAACTACAGAGCGATATTCTGTTTACCTTACAAACAAATAGAAGTAAATCTGCATGACAAGTAAAGTCCATGGACAATAGAAAGAGTGCCAGCTTCTGCACTACAGAAATACAACGTTCATGTGCCAGTGTAAATGGAAGTGGTTCAATTTCTGGAGTTTCCTTTGCTGTCGAAACTTCTGTATCTAAAGTAGAACGAGGCCATTCTGCAGTCCGACGTAAGCGGATTAAGTCCTTGAAGTGCTGCAGATATTAAATTTGAAACAACAGTTACATTTTAAAACTAACCTTTAAATCTTTTCCCAGTGAAAATCTGAGGCAGCAATGAACTGTAAAACTTTTTTTTTTTTAAAGTCTAAGAATATATGAGAATCTGGAATGGAATTAAGTCCTCATTAGCAGAAATTTCTTTTGGCAGCATGTTACTTCAGGTGACAGACTCATAACCAAATTATCCAGTTCCGCACAAGTGCAAATTAAACCTTCATGTTTGCCATAAAATATATTGAGAATTATAGATTTCTTTCATATTTCCACACCTGCATATAAACCTATGGTTACCATGAAGCAAACTGCATATAAAAATAGCTAATATGGAAATTTATCCTTACAAGAATGCTGACTTCAGAGTTCTTCACATTAGATAAATCATCAGTAATTTCTAACTTTTTTAATATTTCCAGAGTACAAAGTGTCCACTAGCCACCATAAATTGAACTAGTTTAATACCTGATCAGGGCTCTAAAATACAACCTTTTTGACAGAGGGCCTACAAATGCAATGGAGGAAAGAAGGTGCTTTTATTAATCCTCCCATCCACCAAAGGCACACATTTAGCAGCTCACTTCATTGTATCAGCTACACAAGCAGTCTAAAATTAGATAGCACAAACCTCTTATAATCTCACTTAAATAATAAATTACTGAAGTAGACGAGAAAAGAACCATCAATTACCACAAAGATTTCAGCTTTCTCCTAAATGCAGTAAATGTTTTAAGTTACTCACAGCTTGTCAGAAATGAAAGCGTTTAGTAGGCAAAGCAGTAAAAACTGCATGAAATGCAACTGTCAAGTGTACAGTAATACCATAACTAGATGTTAAGATACTGCAAGGAGAAAAATCTTTAGTTCAACATGCTTTTTTTGATGCAACATGGCTGCTATGAAGTGTAACTTAAATAGTTGGACAGCGTATTTCAGCCAACGACTCATTTAAAGGTGTCTCAAGAGGGCCACCAGTGGAGTAGGCGCCCTGACATAACCTGCTGGAAAAGAGCAGAAGATAGTGCAGGAAAGAACAGCTTGTAACAAGCAGAGTTAGTGAAAACTTAGGGCTTTATTCTTATGCTGGTGTTTATATATTTATTTTTTTTTTCATAATTACTGAAAGTTGTTGTAAGATTTCCCTTTAGACTGCCTGTAAGGCCCAACATTCTATAACCTCTTTCCACAGGCGTGCTTTCAGTCATCCTAACAGACATTAGTACTTCTGGAAATAAAGAGTAAATATTTAAAGAGATATCAAAGTTTGGTAGCTAGATTTACACATTTACCCTGGCAAAGTCCATGTTGCCATCTCTGGAAATGCCTGAATTTCAGCATGTCATCTCATAATAAAAATAACTGTTTAACTACCACATCAACTCTCAGTATCTGGGGCTTACTGCAAGGTAACACAATTTAAATGATAAGCGCTTTTAGGAAGCTAACAAGCTTCTGACAAAGCTCAGAAAACATTCTCAAAAGTTGTATTTTTAGTTTGGGGAGACAGTCATTGGCATCGCTATTTTCTGATTACTCAACCAGGAAAACATCCAGAAGAGTATCACCCATAAAAGTTAGCCATATAAAAATATTATTTTACATTTCTATTGGTATATGTTATCCAAAGTTTAAAGATATGACTGGCACTCCCAAAGCTACAAGATTGTTAGCGATTTTGGCCATGACTACCTAAAAAACTCCTGTAGAAGGATAAACTATTTTTCACAGTGCATGAATTTCAAGATGGCTGCTGTTTTCAGCATCAGAATATACTTGATAGCAGCCATGATGAAACGACTTTTTAAAATATGGTCAGTGTAGGACAAAAATGACTTTGCAGGAACAGGTCTTTTCACACAAAGGACAAGAAGTCAGTTACGGTTTCAGAGCATCATACCTTTGAAGTAGCCTGCTTTAGTTTTGCCTGTTCTACTAAAAGTTTGTATGATGATCCTTTGTTGCTTTGTATTTTCTCTTTTTCCATCTGTTCCACCAAAGCCTTCTGTTTTGCTTTTAATAAGTTAAGTTGCTAAAAGAAAATGTTAATAGGAAAAAATGAAAATTTAAGCAATAAGATGTTAAAAGGATCAGTATGTTCATGTGATAGTAACCTTCAGTTCAAATTGTAGCTTGAGCTTTTAATATACAGTTTATATAAAATTTTAACTAAGACACTGTAAGGGGCTACTAACAGACCCAGAAAAGACGAAGTTTAAGAAGAAACAGTACTTTTAAAGAAGCTCAAGACATACATGCCCAGGGTCATAAAACCTGCATGGTTGCATTTAGGAATGAAAATTTTGTGTCTTAAGAATTACCAACTTTTAAATCACAGCTTAGGCGCTTACATTCAGGTGTACCCAGATTTATCTAGAAAGTAAACTATATCTATTGTCCAATGTGGGTCACAGAGCGCAACAGTACACTTCATGTCTGTTCTTCCAGCAGATCCCATGCCCCATGGTTTGAGACAAATGTCAAAGTTAGGCAGCCTTTAGCTACAGAACCAGACATGTGCAAAAGCAAGGCTGAATGAGTCCCAAGGCCAAAGCTGTTCTTCCGAAAAATGATATATAATATAAATGAGATATATCCACTGAAATTTCCACTACCGTGCTGGAAGTCACCTGTTTATGATGCACAAGCTGTTTTCTGATCTTTCGGGAATACAGTCTATCTAGGCTACTGTTGCCTTTAGTAGATCTGCTCAGACTCTGAGTGTGAAGGCTATTATTTATAAAACTCCACTGGTTTCCTAATGGAAATAGAAAAAAAGAGATATTAATCCATCTTATTAAACCTCACTTACCTGCAGAGAAAAGCATTTATGTTGCAGCAATGGTTAGCAACTCCATACACCTAACTCTTAGTGTTATGCAACTATCATCACGGTAACATTTCTGTGTAATTTTAAAATGCAGTGGTACCATCTCGTTTTTGTTATTTTTAAAAACTCATAAGGAAGTAAGCTAGATTGTCCTAATTAAAAATACCTGAACTGCTTCCATAAGCTTTACAGTTTTCATTTTTAGAAATGATGTTCAAAGAAAACCACAGCTAATCCATTTAAATAATAATAAAAATAAACAGACAAAAAATGCATTTAAAAATACTGGATACAAATACCATGGCAAATACCAAAGCAGTTATGAAGTCAAACTGTTGCCCTTTCTCACAAAACAAGCTGTCTCAATGTGGTGTACTCTTAATTGCCAGGTCCTAGATAATTGCCAGTCATGGGATAATATACAGACATTTTACAAACTAAAATCAATCCTGTATTTTTCACTTCAAAAAAAATGAAAGAGTTCATATTTCTAAGGAGAAGGAGACGTAAAGAAGCAGACAGCAGTGCAAATAAAATTATCGCAACATCTGTTTTTAAAAAAATCTCATTTTTCAAGTGAACTGAAAATACATTTCAAGTATTAGACCAGCTCCCAGACCAATATCCATAGAAATAAGTTTTAATAATATGTGTTCTATACCTGTCAAAAATCGTTCCCTCTCTTTTCCATTCAGAGGTTTCTTGGCTGTGGCTGCTTCATCTTCAACAGTAGCTACATAATCCAGTAGTCTGGACACCAGCATTACAACCCAGCTGATCATTGGAATGTCTAAAACTCCTTCAAAATAAAAAGATTGAAGTGCCTTAATAAAGTTTTGAAGTCGTAACAAACTAGTTTTAAAGAAATCATAAAAAGCATTAGATTGCACACATTTCACTGGTCACAAAGATTCCACTCCCTTTTCTTTAAAAAAAATAAAAAAATAAATATAAGAGTCTGAGCACTTGTAAATGAGGGAAGAAATCAAGCATTTAGTACAGAACTCAGGTCAAGAGAAAATGTCACAATTCCATAGTGTGAAATTCCTCCATCAACCAGGGCTCCAACAGGACTGTTACAACCGTGCACCCAAATACTTTCATTTTTACTCCTTTGTTAGTGGATTTTCATGTAGCCATTTGAGTAAGATGCAGGAAAGCCAAGACTGAGTTCAGATGAGATGGACCATGCTGCTGCACTAATGACTGGCTATTGCCTACTTCAGGCTCACACATTAAATGCAATATTTTTGTACAGGCAGAAGGGAAAAAACTGGTATCTTACACATCATGCAAGAAAAATCTTTCTGTGCATGAGCAAATCTTAATGAACAGTTCTCAAGTGAACTCATGAGTGCTCAATAAAGACCAAAAACCTACAATTAATGACCACTTAATCAGAGTCATTATGCAAATGATACACTTTTACATAGCATCAATATAGTGAAGTCCTTAGTACTAGAGGTTACACACACATTTTTTTTCCTGTGCACCATGCTTAGACACATTTAACTACACTATACTCTTCATGCACTGACCTCAAAAAACTTTTAATTAATTCAAACTATTATTAATTCCAGATCAAACAAGAAAACCAAGGCACAGAGACAACTCGTCCAAAATCACATGTAGCTGCTGGAAATCACATGTAGATGCTGGCAGCACAAGCAATAAGATGCAGGCCCTGACTGTCTCTAGTTTCCTCTCCACACTGCCAGAATGCAGCCCACCCTAAGCAGGCAGAGGAACAGAAGGCCTCCTCATATCAGGATCTGAACAGGAACTGCACACTAAATTGCAAGGATATAAATGAGTAGCACTGCTGATTGCTACACACCTTTTTGGTTAGCAGAATAAAAAGAAAGAAGTCTGCTGCAGAGTGAAGTATACACGTTTTCATACTTCTGTTTAAACAAGTGCATTTCTTTTCATTTTATCTCTTAAAAAAAAAAAAAATCAAGCATTTTCAGCTTCTTTCCCTCCCTTCAAGCGTCTTTTGCTTATTTCTTCTTTCCCGCCTCTGCCTCAAAGTTTACAGCTTCTCCCTACCCACAACACTCACCTCTTGCTCTGATCATCCTTTGTTTTCTGACTTTTCCCTGGTAAGTCCTCACCCCTTTGACCCTTAGTTATGTGTGATAGTTCTCAAATAGGAATTTCTTCTGCCGTACCTGATGCTTCCACCACACATAATAATGCCCTAGTACTTACCTGTACTGTCCAGGAGGAAGGAAGCTGGAAGACCAGCAAATAAAGCTCTGAAGTATCAGTTACTTCTGCTTCCTAAAGTCCTCCGTGAGGACAACTAGTAAGGCAAGAGCTATGAAAGGAATTGGCAGCTGTGGGGAGAGTGCAAACAGAGGTAGAGGAAATGTAAGCTTGGGTTTGCCTCAAACTAGTTAGAGACTACAGCAGGATATGGCCAAGATAGAGAAAGTACATGGCAGACCAATAGGAAGCAATAGGACAGCTTCTGACACCAGCTGTAGGCTTGTTTACGTCAGGAGACAAGGTAAAACGTAAGGGCAGAGTCTCAGCTGGCAGTTACCAACTTCTTAACACACCGTATCTCCTACAATGCTCTGCTACATGTATGCAATAAATGAAGTAGCCTAGAGTTTGATGTTTTCAAAAGCAAGTATTTTCTTCAACCTTAGGGTAAGTAATAACACACTCAAAAGAAAACCAAGCTTGGAGAATATAATATCAGTAATTCTTTTTAGGGTCAAAAAGGTCAATTCCTTGTGATTACAAAAAACCCCATGTAGTTTGAAGAAACTATGCAGATATACCTAAAAACTTGTGTTCATAACTGTTTCACCTCAAAAGCTTGAAACTTAAAAAAGGATCTCACAAGCAAAAAGGGGTGCTTTTTGCTAAATGCTAAATTCCAAAGTTATTCACTAGAGCTGTCTAGACACTGGATGTTCCACCCACTTTGTTAATGTTTTAAAGCTTCCTACTGGAATTAAAAGCAACCAAATAGATTTTGCTCAGGTTTAATCAGGGGGATGGGGAGTGGAAACTCTTTTAGCACCTAAAGAACAAGAAGTTTCAGCACATTTTAAGAAACAACTGTGTTTTGGAAATATAGTAAACAAGCAATTTCTTCTTTTAATACACCAAAAATTATGAGCTAGTCTCTCAATTTTCTAGCTTATAATGAATATGAAAATATAGTTTCCCAAATTAGAGGGCTACCTTCAGTTCTTCTGTGCACAGGTAAATGAGGTTGCAGTGGTGACAGCAGGTTATCCAGGAGATTAAGTAAACTTTCTAAAACACCACTGTTGCTAAGCGATCTTTGGCCAATGCAAGAAAGCAACATGAAGACCCTAAAAATAAAATTTACATATTTAAGATTTTTTTTATTTTTCAGATCCAGTAATATTCTGAAACACCCCTTACAGAACAATATTCCCCTAGGCTTTTATCTGAGACACAGATTGCTACAGAAAGCAATACTGTGTCCCAGCAAGTGAACTGGATTTCAAGTTCTACTGTTGTAAGGAAAATGCAGTATTGTAGGGTGAACATTTTCTCTTTCACCCTCAAGAGGTCAGCAGAGAATTCCACTTTGTACATCTGAAACAAGATCTCATCTGTTTTATTTCCTATTACATATGACATACTTAACAGAAGGAATAGAGAATTAAATCCATCTATTATTTTATCCTTGAAGTAATTAATTTTTTAAAAATCATGAAAATATGTTGCTGTCCAAAGAAGGCAAAAAGGCACAGAACAGCAAATATGCTTGATTAAAATAAAATGCTAATATTTAGAATACCAAATAACTCAACCAATAATCTGAAACAATCAACATATCTAACATTCAGTGCTCAACTCTGCACCTGTTTGCTCTTATCTCAGAGAAACTTTTTGTATTAAATGCTAATAGTGTGTTTTCCAATCTCAGTCCTACTTCCAAATGCATTAGAAGAGCAGCTCTATGATGAGAGTGCATTTTAGCCTGATAAAGAAGGTGATTTTTGACACTGGGGAGCAATCCTGCTAGGTATGCAAAGATCTCCAAGTAAGGAAAAATAGCAACTTACTGTGGTGCAAGCAACAAATCAGTGCAATAAATAACTGCAATCAGACATTTAAAATTTGCAGTACTTTTTTGGGACTATTTCTTAAATCAATAGACTAGATGAATAAGTATCCTTCAGTTACATTTTGTCAATTCTAATGTTAAGTTACGAACAATGGAATTATTTAAGTGATCCATAGGTGATGCATCAATATAGACTTATACCTTACCTGTCTTGTGGGAATATGAGAAGCTGCTCTGAATTGTATAATTCCTGCAGTACATTTGAGAGAAATTGACCCCACCATCTTTCTCCTCCACAGAGCTGAACAAGCAGAAGGCCAGTATGCAATCGTATCTTTGGGGTTCCACTGATACATAAGTGTTTAAATAATTCTTCACAAGCTTGAGCATGAAAAGTACTTTGCAGAACCACAGGAACAGCGTGCCCTTTTATGAAAAGAGAACAAGCAACAAGGAGACAATGGCTTGAAAACATAGGAGGAAAAAGTTTGCAGGAAGTTTTTAAAACTATTATGACTAGAGTAATTGGCAGAGGGGGGAAGGAGGAGGGAACACATGGGGAGATGGTAATTTGCAGGTAACCCATCAAGACCAGGCCATTTGTTTAAAGACAAAGCAACTTCATGTCAGTGCAAATACCCCCATGGAATCTACACAAAGCAAAAAACAAACCAGCATTATGCTTAAGAACAAACTGGCACAGAAAATTAAAAGACAGATATCTATCAACAGAACAATGTTCTGCCTTTTTTTTTAAAACAAAACAAAACAAAACAACTCTCGCCACTCCTACTCAGACTTTTCAATTTAAATTCCCAAGAAGTCTTTCAATGGCAAGTTTAGGAAATAAAAATCTTTACTGGATATTAAAAATCATGAACTGAGTAGAAATCTTGGGTTTATAACTTTTTCTGCCCCTACAGAAGCAATTTCTGCTTCCCCTCCCCATTTGTAACTGCCTAATACATCCCCAGTGTTGCACAGGCTTCAATGCTCACAGCTCCTTCCACAAGCTCATTCTAACTATGAAAACAACAGTAATTCTGCCTGCACAGACTTTTGTTACTTCAGCAAACTGAAACAGCCCACAGAGGGATCAGATGAGTATCTGAACAAAGGAATAAGCAGGACTCGGAAAAAGGGAGAAGGACTTCGACCTGCTCTCCTATCCTTTTTGGGAGCAAGAAGTGGTTAGGTCAGCGTGGTGCCACTGGTGAAACTTTTCACTGTATGTTACCAGCTACTAAAATCGAAGTAAAACATATCTGAACATAGTTTAAAAGCTTTGTGCTGAGAAAGTATAGATCAAGAAATAGAAACACTTGCAAATTGTTTCTATAATCATGACAAAAATATTAAAACCTCAGAAAATACTAACCATTGGAAGAATGAAGCAAACTAAGCAAAGTATCCAGTAAATATCTAATGATGGTGCGTAACTGTTCTGTGGACGACATCTGAATCAACTCTTTCGGATCAGATTGATCCTTCAGCGTTTTCCTGCTCGCACCTAAAGCTACTTTGAGCCTCTGAACAGCATGGTGAGCCAAGTTGAGTTGAAGCTGCAGCTGAATGCAGTCCTGGTAAGCAGAAAATACTCTGCTGTCTTCTTCTACTGCCTTGTCTGGTTTTCGTAAAAAGTACTGGGCATTGTTAGCACTATTCAGTGGTGGCAGGTCAATACTTTGCAGAAGGATTTCTAACCGATGACAGGCCAAATTGTACCTGAAGAAAAACATTCCAACACACAATTCAACAGATGTTAACAAATGGCAATACATTTGACAGTCACCCTGTCAGAAGACAACTTCTGGTCCATTTTGAATGCACTATTAAAACAGATATTGAAAGAAAATACAGTGTAGTCTTTGTTACTGCTATTAAGATATTCGCTGTAACAACTCTACAACAAAGGCAGAGTTTTCTTTGTTCTGAAGAAAATCATGGTAAGAAAAAATAAATCTATAACATTAAGATATCCCAGTGTTTTAAGTTAAAATAACTAGTAAGTACACAGTTTTTTCTTCTAACCTGCATTGTATGTCTTCTTGCAATGCAACCATCATTGCCAAATGTTGGTCAATTTCTGGCTGATTTGCAGCTTCACCTTCTCCTCTGAGGGGATCATGCATTAGTTTCAACTCATTTTCAAAGGGTAAGATATAGGTATGGCCATAATAAAATCCTAATGGGATTTTTGCTCTAGCATTTGTGCTACCATATCGACCAATAACAGTGATCTGAAAGAGAACACAACTATACTGTAACACAATTGTCTCAAAATTGGCAAAACAAACACTAAGTCAAAAGTTCACAAAAAATTTATAGCAAACTAAAGTTTGGTCTGAAGAGACCTTAAGAGAAAATTCACATACTAACAAAGAGAGTATCCTGTCTGTCTCCTTTTACCTTCATAAACCTGCAAACTGGGGGTGGCAACAAGTCATGTAAAATAAGTGAATGTGTGCTAATGTCAGTAGCCACTACCAGTCGCCTTCCATCCACTTCTTCTCCTAAAGTCCAGATGTCAATTGATAAGGAAGCCAAATCTCCACAAGTGGGAATCAATACATCCGTCAGCAATATAGGTCTTCCAAAATCTAAGGTCACGAATCTTCTTGCTCCTAGGGGACAAACACAGGATTGCCTAAAATGCCAGTGCATGATAACCAGCAAAGAGATGTTACTTCTCAAACAACAAAGCCATTGTTTTTATATTGTTCAAAATGTGTATATTTGAGGTTAAAAATAGCTGCACAATCTCAGAATCTCTCACTACAGCTTGCACTCTTTGAAAAGAAAATTTTGGCTTCAACTTAGTTGCTTTTCATGCATGATTTCAGAACATGTGCTCTGTCCAGAGACCAAACATACTCCCCCAGCCCCCAGGATTTTTCAACTTGATAAACATCACTGAATGCTGGGTCTTAAACTTCCAGATACAACAGAAATGCAAATTGAGAAATGTCTTTTCTTTGTAAAGCCAAGTGAGAATCCAGCTAAGCAACTTACTTAAGACCTTGGAAAATATTCCACTTCTTTCTTATTAAAAAAAATGTGTCAAAATTATTATTATTAGGAATTTTGGTTTTACCTGAGTGCATTCGCTCTATAATAATTGACTGATGAGGTGGAGGTTGAAGAAAATGTGAAGCGTGAGATATTGCAAGAGCAAGACCAGATCCAAGTGGATTCTGAGGAGTGGGAAAACATCAGCAAAATTAAGTCATTAAAATCTAAGCATTTATAACACTCTGTTCTTTAGAAAAGACTCTAAGAAAACTTCCTGTGATTTAAAGATGCACAATTTTGACAAGACCTCATTACATTTAGATATGAGCATGAACCATCAAAATATATTAACTACTAAGTTCAAAGCATTAATAACTTCTTACAGAATTAAGTTAGCTCCAACTAAAAGAAACCATTTGAAGTACTATAACAACTTTTTCTTGCTTTCATAAGACTTCCTTTTCATACAGTCTAAATTTAGTGATATAGTTCTCACACCTCATCCAAATAAACAGACATTTACTAGCACTCAAGTATAAATTAGATCCTGATGAGGCTTATAGCATCTTGTTTCTGTCAGGAAAAAAACAACCAAAAAAAAACAACCAACCAACCAAAAAAAATAGTTACCGTTCTAGACTTGCTTGTATTTTTGTTATGTGCTGCAAGGTTAACTGTTGGGGGATCAATGACTGAACCAGGGAAAAGCTGAGCAAGCTCTGCATTAATAACAGCAGAAACTGCCTCATTAGGTGGAGTCAAAGGTGGAGTCATGAATAGAGGAGTTGTTTTTGGTGTGGGTGGAATGACATCTGAAGGATGGATGAAGAACCCTGGGGCTGCTACTGGATTAGAAGGCACAGAGTTGTGAACAGGACCAACTGCCGATGCTGCTGCTGCCGCTGCTGCTGTTGTCTGATGCAGTTTTGCTTCCAGCTTAGCCTTCTGTGGGGAAAATGAAAGCAGTGTATGTAGCCAATAATACTGCTTGTGAACACAGTAGTAGTATTGAACTTAAAAGTTCAACTTTCTTTATAAAACTAGATTTAAAAAATCCAAGCTACCTTTAACATAGGCATGTTAGATGTCCAACTATAAGCTGAAAAATGAAACTCTATTCAATTTGACCTCACTTGCTGTGAAAAATGAATAAGGAATTAATTGGAGTAATTAAAAAATAATTTAAAAAATAATAAAAAATCCTACAACTGAACAGCAAAGTTGAGTCAACACAGCCAAGCTTCATATTGACAGTGGCTTTATGACTCTCTTCCTTATGTTGGCAATTGTGCTTTTCATATCAGTGGGCTTTTTCAATTTCAGACTGACATGGATTAAGACTTAGTGTTTATTACAAACTCCCAACCCACCCTCAAAATACACAAAAAACAAGTCTGAAAAACCAAAGCAGTATGGGGAGACTCAGACTCATTTTGCTTAAAAAGAGTGATCCTCAGTGGAAGAGCTGTTCTTTCCTCAAACACACTATGGAAGGAAATGTAAAAAAAATAAAATAAAAAACATAAAAAATTACTAGCTCTGCAACTACTTTCTCAGCTTTTGAAGTCTAGAGACAGCATTAAAAAACAGCCAAATAGCCTCCAACCTGTTGCTGAAGCTTCAAAAGCTGCTGCTGTTTCTCTTGCAGCACCTGGAGCTGTTGCTCGGCTGAGGCCATTGCATGAGAGAGAGACTGCAAAGCTACCTGGGCTGCTGAACTCAGTGCTGTCGAGGCTTCCCCAACCGTTCCAGAAGAGAGGCCACCAACTGCTGGGGTAACCCCAAAGGTACTCACTGGCATGAAACAAACAAACAAAAAAAGAAACAAAACAAAAACATGTATGTAGAAAAGAAATGATAAAACACACCTTTAATTTAATTCTTTACTAATTGTTAAAAGCAATGTAAAAACAGAGAGACATATCTTGTTTTACCCAGTTCTCACTACAAAGTAACATAATTTTGAATTACAAAGTAGATGGTTTATAGACTATGCACACTCAGCGTACATGCCATGTTTTCATTACAGAAGAGCCACCTAATGCCCTGGAATTCTTTTGCCACATAAGGCTGCAAGGTAAAGATGCAAGCTTGGATGTTATACTCTGTGACAGCAACAAGTTGATTCCAATTCGTAAATTTGGAATCTGGTTTGTTTGTTAAGCTCTAAGAAGTTTAACTTCCCATATAGTAACTATTTAAAAAAAAAAAACAAACCCCATCCACATTTAAATATTATAAAACTGCAGGTTATAAGTTTGTCAAACAGTGCTCATTATGTCCAATTAAAAATATCGTATTGTGGAACTATGCTATGTAGAAAAAATGAAAAATTGTATATACCAGTAAACGTACTTGCATCGTCCCTTTCTATTCTAGTTCCATCACTAGTTGAAACACAGGTAAAGTGCAGAGGTTCAACTTCCAGAAGTCCGGTAAGGGAAGTAAAACTACCTTCAGCAGCTGCACAACTACTTATTTTCCCATTTCCTGAAAGAGAAATACGTATCTGCACAATCAGCTAATATTTTCCTGATAGCAACATTTCAAGTCATGGACAAGAGCAAACAAGAAAAGGAAAGGAGTCCCTATGACTGATCAATATGCTTGCTATGAAAAGAATTTCCTGACAGGTAAAAACTGCTTCATTTTTAGGACATTCCATGGCCTTAAGATTCACTTATGAACTAACCCGAAAGGACAGATGCAAATATGCTTCTAAGGGAAACAGAAAAAAGTATCTCATTAAATCTGTACCATTTCAGTAGAGGAGTGCCATATGGCTGCTTCCCAATTTCAGAAAAATCTATTTAGGTTTCTGCTTTTGAGATGGTTGCTAGTGTAAATTAATAGTAACATATCTCAAAGAAGCCGCTCAATAGCAGTGACAGAGGCTTCCTAGATAACTCATACCCAGGGAATGATTCTGTTTAATCTAAGAGATCTCACGAAGCACGAGAACATACTGAACTTCATTATGGACAGCTATAGAACAGATTGAAAGTATAAAACCACATCTTCACTAAAGGAAAACAGCGTAAGAGAGAGAATTACCTATTCTTCCACAATAGGTTACTGTTAAACATACGCACCTGACAGAACATCAGACAAATCTATTTCATCTGACTGTACTCCAATGCTGCTGTTGTATACACTTTTACAAGAAGAGCCACTTATTTCCAAATCAAACAGAACTGGATCAAAAGGCGAACTATATAATCCATATCTGCAAATGGAATAAGACAAACAGAACTATTCAAACAATAAGAATTTATGTAAAATTATTTACAGAAAAAGGCCAAGTATGTCATAATCAGGATTTACTATATTTCAAACTACTCTTCTCATTCAGTAGACATATCTCAGAAATTACCATTTACTTATATTTAATTAAAGTCATTTATTAGTTGATCTTTTCAAACAGCTTATGATGTATTATAAGTAAACTCTTTGTTACTAAATGGTTTTGAAAATTTAATACTGTCCTGGAAACATGACACTCAGTCATGGAAACTAGAACTACAAGCCTTAGACAATTAGCCACAGCAATAAACATGCCTGCACATGGTAAATCAGCCATTTATCTGAAGTCAATAAAAACACAGTACTGTTTTCCAAAACAGCAAAAGAAATTCCACTTCAGCTTGTTCTTCCAGCTGAAGTAAAAGGAAAAAAGGAAATGGTGCTAGGGACAACAATCAACACTTGCCAATACTTTAAATATCTCAACAGAAGAAAATCTCATACCTCCTACTCTGGCAGTACTGCAGGGGAAAAAATACTACAATCACTCAGGTAACCAGGTGGTCCCAAATCACTTAGAGTTTTATAAGCCAAGTAAAAGGAAAATTCAAAGTAATAATAAAATCAGTGGTGGTTTGGGTGTTTTGCTACCAATATCTATTACTGGCAACTGACAAGAGGAGAAAAAAAGGAAATCAGGTCAAATTATTAAGCAGCAGTAGAGAGAAAAAATGCATCTGTGAAGGCACAGAAGTGAGAAACATATAACACTGCACACTGACTACTGGCAAGAGCCAGAACAAATATAAAGTATTTCCATGAACACACCAGCAGTGACAGGAAGCTCCTCCAACCCCTCTTCTCTCTGCCTCTGAGCAGCTTCTCTTTTCTTTAGCAGTCAAGAAAAGCCCCCCACAAGAAATGCTGAGAACGCTGGAGTGTTTAAATGGGTTTTTTTGATCAAGTAGTCATAAAAGGATAAATGTCTACATGAGTACTACAGCAGCAGCAACAAGACAGAACAGGTTCTAGACTCTACATGTTAAAATGCTTCCACATTGGCTGGGCTCAATGCTTTTTGCCACGCAGGACTAAGTTACTTATAAGCACTTACAAGGTAGCAAATTTAAGATGACAGCTTTATACTAAGAACAACACATATTAGACGAATCTAGGGTGCTCTCTACAAGCATGTACTACACAGAAACAGTGCAGATTGCACATCTAGCAAGACTGATATGCTCGCTGCATGACCTTTTTTCACAAGCAAAGCAAGACAGTAGGCTACTGTAAAGTGGTTACTAAAACACGCAAAAATGCTCAGACAAAATTCAGTAGGGTACCTTCACAGCCTGTTTTAGACCTCAGATTTAGAAACTCAATAAATTAGGTCAGCTCAACGTTAACACTGATTACTTGCACGATTTCAGTGAAGAGTTTGATTTATTAAGTAAGCAGGTGATAAAAACTAAAAAGGGATGACAAGAGCTTTGTAGAGTAGGACCAGAATTTGAATGTATTGCAGTGAGTTAAATATATTCTGTTGAACCCAGATTTATTTCAATAAGCACAGTGCCCTTTGCTG
>NW_010339060.1:137480-145958 GCF_000700745.2 Antrostomus carolinensis
CTCTTCAGCAAAGGACAGAGACATTACATCAACAAAAACCAAAGAATAAATCAACAGTGTCACATAAAAAATAACCCTATTCACTTATGTACTAATGAATAGAAATTGTGAAATACCTCTTCTGCTTCACTCATCAGAGATCTCAATTGGAATAATGTTTACAATTTTGTGTACCACAATTCAAGGAAGATGAGGACCAAAGAGAACAGCTTAAGGAAATGCTTTAAGAATGACTACAGATCTGGAGAATACAATCAAGATACAAACATCCTCTAGGCATCTAAAATTTGTGAAGAATGAAATAATCTGCTCTTTATTGCCAAGGTGGACAGGACACAAACATTAAAAGGCTTTAGTTGCAGCAGGAAAGATTTCATATTAGATGTGGGCAGAAGGAGACAGTTCAAGTGTTAAAGAGAAGAATAGTTAAGCCATGCAATAGCTTACAGTATTTAGAATAAATAAATTCCACCATTACTTTAATCAGGTGCTTTCAAGAACAGGCTGGAGAAATGAATCAGATTTGCTAGAGACAACCTGCTTTGTTGTAGGACAGCCTATAACACTGTCTGAAATCCCTTTTTTGTAGTTCTTTAAACTACAAGTCATGTAACACACCCATCTGGCCTTATCCTTGCAAGTCTTCCTGGCTTTATTGCGGCACATGATAGCAAAATGAGTACTACTCTGCCTTAAGACAACATATATGAGCAGATACTTTAAGCAGACATCTGCTTTTATTTGATTACCAAATGTTAGGCTATTGTACCTGAGAACAATGAGAAAGAGGAAAAAAAGAATACTAGAAACTCTGCAACACAAATGCACATAAATACAATAAAATACAACTCAGGGAGAGGGAAGGGAAAAGAAGTAAAGCAATGGCTGCCTACTAATTTATATTTTTAAAAGAAAGTATATTAATACTTATCTTCTACATTAAAAAAAGAAAATTGACAGTATTTTCTTGATCTGCAGACATATAAAGGAAAGGTCAGTAAAATCTGTCTAAATTAGTAAACTAAGTCAAGAAATAGTCAGTCCTTGCTAGAGAGAGCTACAGTAATCAAATATGTGATTAGACAGATGCGTCTACTGCTATTCTTATCCTAACTATGTGGATACTAAGTTAAAAGAGGAAAGCAAATTTAGTTCCAAGAAGAAAATCAGTAAAATACCACCTAGAAACATTCAGAAAACCTAAGCCTGAACAATGCGAAGAACAGGGGCTCACTTCAGAAAGCCTCCCTTGAGATGCAGACAGCTGTGTTCACCAGTAAGTGACCTGAAATGTCACATGTGCCAAACTCAAAAGTGGGCAACTGGAAAGGAAAAACACTTCTATTTCAGATATGCTCTTTAAAGGAGGTACTTGAAAACAATCTATATGAAGGAATGAATCAATTCCTACAAAAAGGTGCCATTGTCATGTCAAGGGGAATTTTCATGTTTTTCTCTTCTATTTGGTTTCTAAAGAAAATTCAACATGAAAACACAAAACCTTTTTCTTTTTCCAGTTCACTTTGTGTATTTTTCAAAATTCTCCATTATCTAGTGACCATTTCTATTGTTGGGATAAGACTTCTAATAAACTGCAAGGATTACAGATGGTGAAATAAAACAACTATTGAGAAGAGGAATGTAGCAGAGAGCATGATAAGGATCCAAGTATAACACCTGAGAACAAGTTTTTATCAGTTATTTTGGGATTATAGTCCTTTAAAAAATGACAACAACAAAAAACAACACACCAAAAAAAAAAAAAAATAGACAAACATCCCCCCCATCCAAACTTAGTAAGCTAAGTTTTCAGTTTGATCTGAAGATTCTGAACTAACCTCTACCAACCCTCTTCTACTTTGATCTTGCTTGACTTGGAGGAAAACTCTTGCCCACAAATGACAATTGAAAGACCAGTCTAACAGCAGCATGTTCTCATCACCATAATACAGCTCTGGAAATGGTTACAAAACTGAACCACCAGAGATTTCTTTTAGGTATCACAGAAATCCAAAGTTAAATGGCCAATCAGTTCAGTATGTATAAGATGCAACATCACAGTCTGAAATGACATTGACATATTATTTTTAAGAACATGCAGTCCCAGTAAATTACTCCAGGTCTCTACACTAAGAATCTGGCCTTTCGTAGCAATACATTAAATGTACAGTCAGCTTAGAGAGAGACTGAAGAACTTACGCAGAACTGAAACTTCAGTCTATTTGATTCTCACTCATACTCAAAATAGGACATGCTTTTTTAATCCTTATACTAAAAATCATGAATACTAACTTAAGGACTGCACAGGCTTCAAACATTGCATACATATTTGCTGATTTAAAGTGTACTGTAAATTGCAAGATAGCAATTAAATTCACCTTTAATGTTGTACAAGTCAAAACTATTTCCCAGAGCTGTACCAAATTAATTCTTGCTCAAACAAATACGGCAAAATGCATCTTTTTTTTAAATAGCCAACCTTTTCCAGAACATCAGAGGATGACACTATACAGTTTTTATGCTCATCTTTATTAAGTTTACAACAACCACATTTCTCAGTACCTTGTCTGAAGTAATGCTTCCATAGGTGTTAGGCGATCCTGCAACTGTTGGGACACGGCAGTTAGCAGTGACGCGCAAGCAGTACTACACCCCGACAAATCTTCATCCTTCACATAATTCAGCAATACAAAATACCAATACACAGATCCTGCATTAATAAAAAAAATAATCCAGTGAAATGATGTCAGTTTTCAACTTAGAAAGCATACTTTGAAGCATAATCAATGTAGTATCTAACAGTTACTGGATACAGACTAGGAAGCATTCTTCCCCTCCCCTTTTTTTGAGACACTTCAATTTAAAATAATTCTGTAATCATTAGTTTCCATGAGTAGTTCAAATTCTCTTATCAACTAATTTATAATTGAAGAAAAAAAGGTTCACAAGAGACAGCTTTGCACATACTTCTCTCATTGCTTCTGCCCACTGTTTTTACTATGCACAACAATTAAAATGCTCCTGATACACTAAGGTGCTAGGCTAGGGGTTTCAATCCCTTCACAGCCAAGCCTTACTCTAGAATCAACTCTTTCACTCCCCTTATCCTTTGTTTTTGGCTGCTGTCTCCTTATCCTGTATGTGCTGGAGGCACAGTTTCCTTACAGATCAGTTTTGAGAGCAGAGTGCAGTGGTTCTTTATGGAAACACAAATTTCAGCTTCCTCATTCTCCTCCCTCTGTGCATTCCATACCCTCAATAGCAGCGCGTTAAATATTTCTACCTGAGGGGTAGCACAAAGCATTTTGGGCTGCAAATTAATTTTCCTGCAAGACTCCTTGGTGATGTCAAGCCAAATGCAATTCATCAATGTCACACTGTGAAAAACACAAACTAGGCCTTGCCGCACCAAACACGAGTGCTTGAAGCCATATTCCCATTCTATCTGGCACTCAAAAGGCTTCAAAAAGGTGCTAAGATACTACTACTCTGCAATGCAAATGAGGGTGGAATTTAATTTAGTTAAAATGTCCTTTTGGTGTAGAAGTAACAGAAGTGGATTTCTAGCTGTATCATTTGGATAGCCATGCTCCCTGGAATAAACCTCCTAATTTTCAGAAATAACAGACAATTTTGAGTCTCACTTATGCCTACAGAATCTGTGGTTGCTCAATGCCTTTGAAAATTCTTGCTAAACTTACTTGAGCTCTCCCAAAAATATCAGTGCCTTAGCACTCTGCTTTAAGCAAGCTAATTTGCTTAAAATTTGTTTATCTACAAATGCATACTTCATACTTGGATACCACATGACCAGAACACTCCAAGACACAGTTTGTACTAAATGAACAATTACCTAATTCTTATTTCACAAGAGAGTCCAACAAAACATGCCAAACAACAAATGTACCGTGTACTTTTATGACAACAAACATTGTATACGTACCACCTGTTGCAGCAGCAGGCAAAAGTGGCATATTGTCAATTAAAGCTTTCAGAAGAACTGATCCAAACCCTTGCTGACTTGGGTCACACCTGCCATTGCTACAAAAAACACATAGACACTTTAATATTTCATGAAGTAAGAATGAAACATGAAATCTCCTCCAGAAGATGAAGCTGAAAGACTGATGTTCTCTGCAGTCATACCCTAACACCTTTTTCCTCAACAGAAGATCCTCCAGATATTGTTGCCTTGTAAGTTAAATGTTAAACAATAACAAACACATATATACTAGTCAGACTGCATGCAAAAAGCCCAAATATGTATAAAATATAAATATATAAAAATAAATATATAAATAATTAGCACTGACCTGATGCATAGTGCAAGAAATCGTGCACATTTGTGAGCAATGCTCCGCCCAGCTTCAAAGAAGCAAACACGTATTATATCAGAGACACATTTACGTGTTTTAGAAAGCAAGCTGCCATTTCCTTCCTTTGAGCTGTAAAAACAAGTTGCATACTTTAGAGAATCATATAAAACATAATTTTTTTTAACAGAGCTGATACTGAGAAATAGACATACTAATTTAAACACAGTTTCTCCCTTACCTGCCAGGTCCATTTGAATACACCCCTGCCAGCCAACAAAGCGTGTCTAGTACAAGGCTCTGAGCATGTTCTGTAGTCAGACCATCATCTGTCTTCTTGCAAAGAGTGGTAAGCAGCTTCTCATGGAACTCTGAAAACTGTAACATGGCACACCGTTGAACTCTAGGGAGGAGGGGAGGGAAATAAAAACCAGAATTATCCAATACAGCCATTCTCCCATTAAAGTGTCCCTCCAGCTTTGTATCCCATCTTAGGAGCACTGAAAAGAAGATGCCTATCTAGATAAGAGCAAAACCAGTACACAAGCATATATTATACTTCCCATGCACACATTACCAATCTTCTTATTTTCTGATCACAGAACTTCCTAAGTACTATATATTCAGTAACCCCCTGTTTACTTGTCTAGTAACTTCTAAACTTAAACTTCCATCATCTGCAACACCTTTTGGCAACCATTTGCATATACATCTTTGCAGACTTTGACCTCTTTAAGCCCATTACAGCCAGTGTCACTACTGTGGAGTGGCAGTTTGTAATACAAATTAAATACTAAATTATTTGCTTTTAGGTCTGTAGTATCAATCCATAGAGACTTTAACCAGGTTTTTTTTAAGTAACAATTTCTCAGTTAAATTTTATTCTAAAGTTGTTCACAAATAGCATACTCTCTGCTGTAAGAAACAAGACAACATGTGGAAATAGAAAGGAAAGATGATTCATTTTTAAAAGTTCTGTCCAAATAATTTATCTAATGTATTAAGAAAGCTTATTTACATTTGCCTTTTCAAGTTAGGCAAATAATCACTCAACATACAGTTTCATGCAAGGTATTATTCTACCACAACTTGCATAGCACAGTGCCCTCAAACTCACAATTTACATTATTTTCCATATGAAATACACTCCTGAATGACAGCTTGAAACAGTGTTGACCTGAGCTATTTTGAGAAGTATTTTATGAGAAGTGTAACTGAAGTTAATAATTTTTAAAATTATGAAAAACCTACTAACCTTTCCTTTGAAATTGAAGTTTTTTTAAATCTTCGAATTGTTACAGAGACTTCTTGAAGTAAGTCACAGCCTCTCAAATTATCTGATTTTCTTGAAGAATTAGTGGCTTCAATTTTGCTAGATGGCTTTTCCTGATTTTTTTCAGGGGGAGGAAAAAGATTTCATAAAACATGTTGCTTTTGACTGCTTCATTTTTATACCTTGTTCGCTAAATGCATACAGTTCAGTAAAACCTCACTCAGCAAATTCAACAATGTTCTGTAATTTATGTTCAAGCCATTCTAATAATGTCTGCAAGATGTACATCATCTCATCCAATCTTACAACTTCAACTATCAACAGTAAAATACACACAAATGTTGTGGATCAGCTACTGAAAACACTCACAGAAACAGAAGTTTAAAAAAAAAAAAAGGGCTCAGAATGGGAAAGTGGCAGAACAGACTAAATTCACACTAAATTCACGCAGAAGAAACACCTTAGAGATGTTGAACTCATTCTTGAATGTGTTAACACAGTGTCAATTCTTAAAAAAGTAAATTTTAATGGATCTTAATTCTCCTAATAACTGTTTTATTTTCAGATTTCATAAACCATACCAATTCTACAACTTTAACACAAACGTCTGTCTTGGCTATTCATTACCTTGCCTGCTGCAACTTTTGCCAACAATGAAGCAAGGGAATGGCCCTTGTTAGTCTGAGGTTTTAGGGATGGTATTCTAACAACTGGTCTAATGCCACCATTGCAGATTTCTTCTGTTCCTCTGTCATTCACTGCTTTAACATGGATTAAAAATGAGCGGTACTTGCCACCAGCCATGCCTAAAAGTGAAAAGAAAAAAAAAAAAAAGCAGAGGAGAATATGCATAGTTTAGTAATGCAAGTTGTAAACACATTTCAGCTTCATGGATATAGTGTACACGCAGAGCCCAACTACATTAATTACAGTACTTTAGCATCAGTTTGAAAAGGTAACTCACTATTCTATTATACAGCAAAATTTGTCAATGTGAAAATAAATACAAACCAAAGTTCAACTACAGAAGTATGAGATGCACTTTAGTCACACATACTTCATGTGAACAGTCTAGCAAACTGCTTTACCTTTAACAAGCTTTGGACTTGTTAGTGTCAACATTCCAGCATGTCCTGATAGATCAAGTCCAGTAGCCAGCCATACCGGACCGCAAAGTATATCTTCCTTGTGCTCCTCCAGAAATGGACACAATCTAAGACCTTAAAAAACATGAGTAATATGGACCTGAATTACTCATAATTAAGTCACACAATCTGATCATTTGCATGTCAAACTCTGATCTCTAAACACATAAACTCTACATCGAAAACCTAACAATTACTTGAGGTTCACTTTTAACCATTTTCCAGTGAAATCAATAAAGGTAAATACCAGTTTTCAAAGCATTTTCAGTTATATTATAGGGATATATGTACATCAACTGGCTCATCAGAGCCACAGAATACATAACTGACACAATGCTGAACCAATACATTTTGATCCACAATTCTCACTGGGTCTCTTCTGAAGCAGGACAGACTTATTAAAAGAAAAAACCCAACAATCTGATTTGTTTCTTCTGTGGTATACTGTAACTATTGAAATTATCATTCACTCATTTTCTGCTTCTTTGTCAGCATGAAAAATCTCCTTCCAGCACTTTTATAATTCCTTTGGTTCCCCTCTCATCCTTTGCAACAGCTTTCTTGGAGTCACAGAATGGTTTGGAAGGGACCTTTAAAGTCATGCTCTAGATAAGCCTAATCACATGAAAGGAAAAAAGGTGTAAAGTAAAACTGTTGAAAGGACCAAAAAAAAAAAATAGTTCTGGAAATATTTATCCCAACTATCAATTTTCAGTCTGTAGCTCTCCTCATTCAGATCCAATCTGACTGCCTTTCAGAGTGTCCCTAACAGATTTTGTGGAAGAGTACTGGTTAACAAAAAGGTTATAAAAACAGGCAGAGCAAACCTGATGCAGCTGAAAATTAACATGACTAGTTATGAATTCTTTACCAGCTGTTTATTTTTCTTGGTTTACAGCAGCAGTCTCTATAAAAGCCAGGTATGCAAAGAAAAAATTACATTAAAACTAACTAAGGAACCAAGTAAAATACTGCTGGAACAGTGTAAGATTTTAAGTTAGAAAGGTGCCACATCCATCTACTTTATTTCTAAATTCAAATAAAAACTAATCTGTTTTTAAACACCAAAACTCTTCAGTACTTTTTTTTTTTTTTTTGGTGTGTTTGTGTTCAACTTGCAACTCATACAGTAAACACCAGTGAGAGAGGCAACACAGACTGATCCCTCAGCCCTGTTCAATTTTAAATGAATGAGTAATTTTGGCAGGGAAATTCCAGTATATTATTAAAAAAAAAAAAAAAAGCAAGCTCATATTTTAAACAAGGTATAACAAGATAAATAAAACATACGTTGTGGTTCCTCTATATCCATATACTGCATTTCTTCATTGAATTCAACCAATCCTGGTTTTCCATTTCTCTCCACTTCAATATTATGAGCTGGAGATAAAGGAAATGTGATCTGTCTATCTACTGCTGTCTCTGGAAATAGAAATATTAGCAAGATTTCATAAACATTGCTAAAGGCTCACAGAAAACAGAAACAGTAGTTTTCACAGCAAATTTATCAGCTTTCTGTCCAAAACACTATTTGTAATATAGGCATGTTTTTCCTATTAGGATTGCAAGTGAACTTGTAGCAAATAGTTACAAAAATATTTACTTGAATGACCTGTAAACAGCCTGCTTTACTTTAACATTGGTCAAATCATTTTCTCCTAATAATCAACTGCAGATTACTCCTAATGTAATTAGATTTCAGTATCGAAAGTTTGATAATTTAAACTGAAAATAACTGGATTACTCC
>NW_010339060.1:145985-197700 GCF_000700745.2 Antrostomus carolinensis
TTAAAGACAGCTCTTTTTTAATTAAATGGTTCTCATGAATCAGAGATGAAGAGGACATGCAAGCAAATGAACAAAAAGTATATACAGTGAATTAACTGACAGATCAAAAACATCAGCTCCAAACTGGAAGAATTATGCCTCTGGCCTTCCTGTTATTACACACTACATATTTAACTGGTTCCAGGGTTCCTGTTGTACAAAAAAATTACTGAATAAACTCTCCCCTACAGATCTTCCTTAGGTCTCATTACCTTAAAATTTCAGTTCCTTTCTCACCCTAGGGAGAAAGAGAAGGGAAGGGTCGGGGGGAAATTAACTGAATTTCAGTCTGAAGATATTATACATTTTCAAGAGGCATCAAACAATCCTGAATATTACTTTTCCCTGGAATTAGGACATTTTGGTTAATATCCAGCACAGCTATAAATTATCTAGGTTTGTCTTCCCTTATAATGAAATCATTAGCACCCTATTACTTCACTTAGCAGTGAGCAGAAAAAAAGGCAAATGTCCTTTTCCAAATCTCAAGAAACTGAAAAATGGTAGGAAACAACTGCTATGTAATAACACTTGAAAGGATGTTGGTTAGTTGAGGCTCCCCAATCCCACTGAATCAAAAAGAAAAAAAGACCTTGCTAAGTTTGCCTCACAGGCACTCTCACATCCCCCAGCCCTTTCCAGACTGCCTGTGTACATGCCCTGGCCCCCCACTCCAATGCTTTCTTCACCTGCTCCATAACAGAAAAAAGCAAATTCCACTATATTGCATGGAAGGAGGTGAAATGTCACTTTCTGGAAGAGCTGTTATGTCTTATGTTTGGTATGCTGTACTGTAAAGCATTCACAAAAAGCTCTGGCAACTCATTTCACAGTCAAATAAAAAGTCTTCAAAGAATTACTAACTCATGGAACTGTTTGCTCAGCAATATTTAAAACTGAAACATTAAGGAAAAAAGTTTAGCATTTCTTCTACTGTCTTGTTTCACAGGTGAAGATTTTCAGATTAATCTGCAAATGGACTGACTTCTAAACTTCATGCTGAAAACAAAGCAGGTTCCATTCAGAAGAGCAACATGGACTATCTGTCCTATTTTTTTATTTGATAGAACAGAATTCTGCTACATGTTAAAATTAAGGTTTTACTTCAAGAATTAAACAAAGGAAGAACCTGCAAGAACATCTGTTGACTGCTGTCCTGCAGTCACAGCAAGCACTTCTGCTTAAACTGTGAAACCTTCTTGCATCCTAAAATAATACACTTTTCTCCAAGAATATTACTATGCTAGAATATTTTATTCTTGGGTAACCACCAGTTTATAGGATTTCTTTAAGAAGCATCTCCAGTACATTTTTTTTCTTGTTAAACATGGAGGGGATGCTACACAGTGAGAAGTTGTATGAAAGCAGGTCAATTATCTTTGGTATGCCTGTATTCCTTTTTAAAATTTACAGCTCTGTTACCCCTGCTTAACTGGGGTGCTCTCACTTAGCATTTAAAAAGATAGAAAAGAAAAAAAAAAAGAGCTTTTAAAATAATGCTTGCTGTTTTCCCCAACACATTTTATATCCACAGACAATTTAATAATATCCAACAGCCAGATTTCTCTGAACTACCAAGTTCCTAGAAGCTTTTTAAAAAGAGGTGGGCAGATAAAGATAATCAATTAATGCCTCAATAAAAGGAACTGCTGCATGTAATACCTTCCATCCCAAGCAGACAGGGCAGCAGAACATGCAATGAACACTCCCACCACAGGAAAACCCTAATGGAGGCACAAACTCTTCCACATCAAAGAAGTGACTTCTCAATTTATGCTACCCCTACAGGTTCCCTGAGAGCTAGTAATATACAGAGTCCAGCTAGGAGTCTTCCCAAGGCAAGAGCACTCATAACTTTGGTCTGCTATGTCAAAGCTGCAAGGAACAAAAGGTGAAATCATACTGCAGCTTTCACATAGCTTAATGAGCGAGAAGATGAGAGAATTCCCAAGGAAGCCAGGTTTTCTCTACTGTCATCAAAAAAAGCCTTGCTAGTTTCTCCTATGCATCCAAGAGGCACTGGCAAATAATTCCTTCTGTGACCTGGAAAAATTTATTATAATTTTTCAAATATATGAAGATCTTAAAAGAGCAGCATTTGTTTCATAAGTCAATCTCCAGGATGATTTACAATTGAAAATTTTTTTAATGACTGTAGGATTCAAGAAGTACAGAATAATAATTCATTTCAAACTTTTTGAGCTATACATTTTTCTTTGTATAAAATTCAGGATTTTGAAACTGTTTACCCAGTTCATTTCCCCAATTTACATTCAAACATGGTCAGTGAGAACAGACAATCATGCTGAGAAATACAGTAAAATGGAAATAAGTAAAAACAAAATATTTACAAAATGTCAACCAATTTCCTAATATATATCACAGAGAATAATGATTTTGAGAAAATGAATAATATTCTGAGACGTAACTTAAGTTCCTTCTTACCATTGACTTTCCCTAAGCCTGGAGCTTTATTTTTCAGTAAAGTCACTTGAATCTGGGGAATGTTTGTGATGTTTGAGTTCAAAACAAATTTGAAGTCCACATGTCCAACCATACAGGCTTTTGGTAGAACCAGTTCAAAGACATGCTCATCCCAGCTGTTGCTGTCAGGAAAAAAGACAACAATGACCCAGTGTTAAGAGAAAGTTAAGATCAAGTAAGCAGCACCATCCATTGCATTCTCCATCTACGCACGCTTTCTTTAACAAGAAGAAAAAACTTATTTTGCATTAGTTGACATTCGCATGACTTTCTGAAGTAAAAGCTCTTCAAGCTGCAGTTAACTACATTCATTTTGTGAAGAACACGTTAAAAGCCAATTGATAAGAGAGGGCGAATCAATGTTTGGATAAAAGTAGCAGTGAGAAGATTTGCTATTACCTTCATTACAGTACTGTTTCCATATTACTATAAATATCAGTTACTCATTTCTAGAAAAAAAGAAATTAGGAAAAAAAAATTTAAAATCACTGAAAAGGATCTACCGATTAGTGATGTGTATGATAACATGATAGTAAGTAACTACCTTGAAATCTCTGAAGTTGGCCTTCTCCATTGGTAAGTGTTAAGCAATGTCCCTTTCCAGTGGTACAACAAACACATCCACAAGATTCTAGTTTCAAATTATTTTTTAAATATATCTGATGATTTATTCAGGATGAGGAGTGCTTCTTACCAGGCACACACTGAGAAGCCTGCACTGTGCAAAATGGGTGCAGCTCTCTTAATGAGTCATGTTTTCCTTTTGAAGCCAACCTTGGTTTACACTGAAAGTGTAATCTTGAGATAATAAGTACCCCTCAATGATCAGTTCCATAGTTTGATACACTAAGGTTTGCAAAAAATAGTTCAAATCAGAGAGGAATTCAAATAAAACTAATCATGCGTCAATTGTCACATTTGTATGCATTCTTAAAATAACGGCACTTCCTGCTCTCAATTTATCAGTAAATAATTTTTCAAAATGTAGTAACTTTGATAGCCTGTGATTATTTAATTGTATAACTGAGAACACTAAGAAACTGAGCATGCTGCTACAAATATTGGTTAGATGTTTTTCTAATATCTAAATTACAGAACAGTATTTTAAATTAAGTAAGATAGATGAAGTAGATTAAGTATTGGTACAAATACATTTAATTAGTTGAATTTTTTACAGTAATATCCCTGAAGGCCATATCTCCCTCAGGAAAGTATAATACACTTATAATGGATTCCAGGTACACACAATGATTTGACAGTATACATGAGTATTCCTATAGGTGTCATGCAAAGCATGGACTGAATGAGACACTCAAAGGAGCAAGCCTTCTGAAAGACTAAGTACTATTCTGCTCATTCAGTTTAAGTTAAAGATCTGGTATAAAACCAGAAATGAATAATAAACCAGTTTGTATGCAATAGTCTTTTGTTTTCTGTATGTTGTATATGATGCATGCTGCCAGAAATCTATTTTAGACAGAATTCAGTAGCAAATGCCTCAAAGGAAGTTTTAAGTATCTCTCAATAGACATGTATGGAACAATGATCTTCTATCAAGGTCTCGCATTAATCCAACAATGAAGAGATCTTATTCTGTGATGAGTGGAAAACCTTCCATTAAAAGAGTGTTTTAATTTCTCATAGCTCTGTTTAAGCACATGCTCTTTATTAATGTGCAAAGTTTCAAAGAAGCAAAAAAATATTTTTACTTCTCAGCATTTTACCATATCCATCCTAAATATCACTTTTCTGTGATAATCTAATGCAATTCTTTTAGCAATTTTTCCCACCTTTAAAACTCCTTCTAAATCTATAGCATTTTTTTTAAAAAGAATACACAACCAAGACTCTGTTCTAAAGGCAAATATACCATCATTCTTACAACTACAAAATATTTTCCAACACATTTCTTCATTCCTTTTCTAGAACACCTCACCAACATTTGATCTTCCACAACTTTGAGCTGCAGATCCATTTAGGGACTTTAAACACTAGAAAGCGCACCAGTCCCTAGTCTTCCTTCTTTCACTTATTTTCAAATATATCTGCATAAGATGAATACATAAAATATTTCCTATATAAATTTGAGAAAAAGCCAGGAAAGTCAGATGTCACTGTTTTATGAAAGCACATTAGGAATTTATGTACTTTTCTTAAAAGTATTAACCCACTTTAACATTTCAGTTAAATTAACACTGAAGGGAAAATACTTATATTTAGATAATTCATAAAGTAAATGAGACTCCGTTTTTTCTGGGTGTTTTTTTGTTACACAGTCTTTTTAAAATAACAAAGTAAGATTGAAAGAGACTGAGTGTAATATAATGCCATTCCCTAAAATACATTTACAGGATTATCTCCTATCCATTTGAGAAACAAATGAATTACCATACTGAATTGTATTACTCATCCATCTAACCCTGTAATCCCACATCTTGATAGGGATCAGTCTGATACTTAAAAAAAAAATAAAAGGAGATACTAAAGACCAACAAAAGGAGATATTAAGGAACAAAAACGTAATCCAGAAATCAACAAGTTTCTTCCCAGATAACTTTTAATTAAGAACTAACATTGCTTTCAATCTTAAAACTGTATATTCTACCCTATGAACAAAGAGACTGTAATTTAATTATTTTAATCATGAGTCATATAGCAGCTGTCAAAGATCTCCAGTACTAAACAAAAACTTTTAAATCTACCTCTTTACATTCCTGTTTTAATTTGCAGTAAGCATAATTATTTTCCTCTAATTAAAAAAAACCAAAACTCAAAAGCTAGTGCTCCACCTATCACCTTCCAATTAACAGCTATTATCTTCACTGTTTGCTTCCTTATATCTTCATACTCATAGTTTTTTACTTTTCTACTGTTGCTGAACACACTGGATAATCAATAGTTTTAACTGGAAGTTATTTTGCAGGGAACTACCTCCTTTCCACTTTTTACACACAGAATATTTTACTTACACAAAGCAAAACCCCAAAATAAATACAGGTTTTAAAGCCTATAACGCACTGCAAGTTTTTAATTGTAGCTTATGAACATCTAATTAAAGCAAGCTCAGCTCATGTTAGGTGTCAGTCCTGGAAATGCCTGCAACTATTACCTTCCAGATCTGTTTTTCCACTTGGAATGCTTCATTATCACATGCTAGTTTTCCCTTATTTATACAACAGCGTTTTTTCCCCCCACATATGATCTCCAGCTCCCCTAGCATCCTTTGGCTATTTCATTGTTTCCACTGTATTGGCATTTAGATTCTACATTACTATCCAAATCTTATACATTTATGGGACAGATGTGTGACAGCCTGACCCAAAATATCTTATAGTGCCTTATGCACGTCCCTTATACACATACCATGTTGGTACAGTTAATTTCAACAAAAATATTGCCTAAATTTTAGCACAACTAGGGCTCCACACTCGCTTAAGTGTTTCGTATATAAAGATCACCTTGACATGAACAGACATAAACCCAGATTTTATCTTTACACTTTAAAATCAATTGCCATACAATTTTGTTTAGGACAACTAATTAGTCATAAAGGCACCTGCAGCTTGCTTTTTCTGATTTAAAAATGTGTATAAGTGTAAGAAGGGTGACTCAGACTTTTACAGAAACGATCAAGAATATCTGCAATTCTGGCAAATGTGCTTGTCTAATTATGAAATGGCAACATTTGGCAAAGAAAAACACACAAATTCAAAACTTGACTTTCCAATTTATTTCCAGGTCCACTAAAACAACTCTGGCAATCTCACAAAGAGCTATAATGCAAACTATCAAACAGGTATTATTACCTTTGAAAGTACACGTACTTAAACTTGCACACTACTTAAAAACAGTGAAATTAAATGAAATTTGTGACTATACCATCTGTATGAACCAATTAAGCAATGCACACATGATACATTTTGCACCGTCACCCTACCTACCTGTCTGTCTGTAGCTTCCAAGTGCGAGTATGCTGAGCTGCATCCCCGTGGTGCTGCTGGTGCAAATGCTGAGGATGCCGCCTTTGCTGCTGTTCTTGCTGGACTTCTACCCAACAGGGAGGGACTGTGGCTGAAAACCGTGGTGTCAAGGTCTCAAAACGGGTCAGTTCCACCAGGGATGTCAGTGTTTCAAGGGAAAATGGTTGGTCCACCAAAAGATCAACTCCTGAATAATTATAGAACATACATTAATTAATACATAGACATTTTTTCGAAAACATCCTATGAACAGTTTGAAAGACATCCAAACTGCCATAGGAATAATTAACAACTTGTTATATAAAGTTTCTAAAAAAACCCCAAAGAAACAAAACAAAAAATATCAACCAACCAACCAAAACCAAAAACAACAACATAACCCCACAAGCAACCAAACAACTCTATCCTTTAAGCCAGTACCCTTTGAAGACAGCTCATTTGGAATAAATTTTCTAAGTCCTTAGAGCTCTGAGCACGCTGTCTGGGATTCAACCAGAAGCACCAGAAAAAAGTAATTAGCTGGCTATACTTTGATGATGTAAAGCTGATAAAAACATTTTTTTAAATACCTCTATTGACTCAGATTTAAAAAACCAAACCAAACCAAACCATCAAAGTTTTATATTTCATGAAAACGGACATATGGAATTACTACACTGTTGTAACATTTTTATCACTGTTTCAAACATTATTTTGGCACCTGCTTACCAATATAGACTTGGTTTATGGTGGATTACTAGACTGTTTTGGAAGTCTCCCAGTTTAGCTTAAAAGAGGAGTAAGGGAAAAACAAACATCGTTTATGTAATGCACTTAAAAGACACTGGGCCTACACAAGTATTTAGTGTTCTTACTCAAGTCTTGTCCTGAGGAAACAAGGATATTAATTCAAGAAGTAATGAAAATTAAAATATCTCAGAGAGAAAAACATCTAAAGCAACACTGCAAAGGAACTCTAAAAATAATCAGGTTTCCTCAGACAAAAAAAAAAAATCAAACCAAAAAGCACACACACACAGAAAAAACCCCAAAAAACACTTGAGCAAAAATAAAATATGCACAATGTCAATTTTCTTACATTTCGAGCATTTTCTCTTAAAAATGCATTTTTGAGAAAATCTTTTACTTGTAAAGAAATTATGGCTTTCAAAAGGAGAAAGTTTGCTACCTGACTACTGCTGTCACCACCCCAGGAGAAAATAATAATAAAAAAAATTAAATGCACCAACACAAATACCACCCCCCAGTGAAGTCTGAACCCAGAGACTATCTTGCAAAGCAAGCCAGGTTGAAATCAGGCTAAGAAGAAAATCACATCCTCTGGCTTGAGAGTAGAAAGACACATAAAATTCTTCCAAAAACGTGGAGAATCTCAAGATGAGATATCCAGAGTCAGGCAGAAAACTCACTCTCATAGCCACAACTACGATTTCTACTTTTCAATCTAGGAGGCAGGAAAATGCCGAAGACGGTAGAAATTAGAAATTCTTCAGAAATTTAGTTTCAATAATACAGCAAACACCTTCATTTTTTTACTGCCAAATAACCTCTTTAGCTAGATGACTCTGCAATGAGAAGCAAGATCATAGCTCAAATTCTGCAACAATTCTGTCTTTGAGCAGACTAGACTTTTCTGGTTTCATTCTCCCTCCCCCTACAAAAGAAACAATTACAAATTCAGAGTATTCAGAGCAACCACATGTAATGTGGTACCAACCCCCAAAATTGAAAAAGTAAGGACTTAACTTTCCAGTGCTGTCAAGTATACTTGGCTTCTTTTGCAAAATTACATATAGTAATTATAGTTATATAGTAAAAGTGAGTTATGACAAGCTGAAGTTTTAATAGGAAAGTGGAAAAAATGTTTTAAACAAATATTCTTTTTTTATTTGCTTCTAAAAAAACCCATTATTTTAGATCGTTTCACCACAGAGAATCCTCCGCTCTCCTTAGAAGGAAATAATAATTTTAACCTAATCTAAGATTTATGACTCCATAAGGTTAACATATTTCCTTCTAAGACAATACAATTTAAAATGGATCCAAATTGTAAATGCAGGCTAGAAAATAAAATTCAAGAAATGCATTCCAGAACGCCAACAACAGAGAAAAATAAGCACATGAACAAACCCCACAATATACGGACAAAAGCTTGTGCTTGTTGCTGTGGTTTCTATCCTGACTACAGCATCTTTTAGCTACAGTTTCAGAGAACACCAAAATGATTTCATAAAAAACACCCTGCTGCCGAATGCCATCGGCTGTGAACGAGGTATACAGATCAAGACTTCATGCTCAGTCAGATCTGTTTAGGAGTTTATTTCCCCAAAGAGAAAACTTTCTGTTGAGCTGTGTCTCTCTCTGAAAAACATGCTAAGACAAAAGTAGAAGAAAACATTTTTTCTGCTGTTTAGTACTTTGATTAAAAGGGAAGCAACACTGATGTTATAAATGCTGGGGGCAATGTCTGATCATGCTCTATACACATGCTGACAGCTTCACTATTTAGAAAATGTTTGCACAGTCCTAGCAATCATTCACACATCACATGCTAAGAATCCAGTATTACTGACTTTAGTATCCTTAACCTGGACAGTTCAGACTGAGAGCTCTGCAACCACCATTTGGTTTTAACTCTTCCTCCCAGCCCTCTCATTTCAACACTGGCTTCCTATCCCTATTAAGCTTCTCCACAGCTTTTAATGACTCAGTTTGGGGTCACAGCAAAACAATTTGTCTGATCACTACTGTGTATCCAACAACTGTTTGGAAATCATTACAGACCACGATCAAGCAATACTATACCCTCTGAATTATAAGACTACTTAAAGGAGGACCCAGCTTGAGGACAATCTAAAGATACAGTACTCTGAACTCTATACATAAGTAAATCCCTTTCTTGTTCCAATAAGCCATATTCAAGCCTATACTGAAGGCTGCATGGGGAGGAGAACAAGAAAAAACACAACAACAACAAAAATTTGCCCATTGTACTGGAAGAATTTAAACAGTAATGATCACCAATTTGACACATCAGATTAGTCAAAGTGACCCTTTGATTGGAAGTCACTTAAATCTGCTGATAAGCTACTGTACAGGGAATGCATCTATTGAAGCACATCTATGTCCTGGCTGTTCATCTTCTCTTTACTGCTTTATTTGCCACTAGCAAAAGAAGAAAGGTGCTGAAGAAAGCCACAGACTTCTTTCCCTCCCATACAAACAATGGTTTATTACCCAGCAGTTTTCAAACATCAGGAATGTCTCCTTTGGTGAAAAAGAGGATGTCTTGGGTTTGCAGCAGGAGAAATTCAGCCCCCAAAGCAGAGAAGACAGCAACTGCTGTACTGCTGCTTACAGATAATCTTATGACAAAAAGCATCTTTTCCTTCCCTTTTCTGATCGCCTCTTGTGGAGTAAAATTGGTGGTCATACAAACACAGCACAACTCAAAGTGTTACAGGGCTGGCTGCAAGCAGGGCTTTAGGGAGAAAGATGGCAAGTAACCAGTTGACAACACTGCCACTCAGTCTCCTCCCAGCTTTTTTTGTCCTCTGCAGCTGCAGGTAAAGACATTCCCCCACGACACACACACAAAAAATTGACATAACTTTTCTGAAATAGTCATAGCTACATGAGTGGTTTATTTCCTTTCTGTCATTGCTTTACATTATTTATTCTTGTAGTTTATATTCCAGGCCATCTATTCCCAGTATAACCCTATTTCTGTCCCAACAGATGTGACCAAAACCTCCAAACTCTGACTCAACTAAAATAAACATGCTTTGTGTCTCTATCTTCAACAACTTCAGGTTAAAACAAAATGAAAAACATAACAGTTTTACAGCTCTCTCATAAACAATTCCCTTTAAAACACAAAACAAGACTATATGGATATACATACGTCAAAAACCTCAATATGACTCAAGGTTGAGTCAAAAGGACTCAACAAATGACAAAAGGAACAACCTTCTCATCCTACTCTTTAGTCTACCCAAGTGGGCCAGGATACTACAAAAGGCAGCAGACAGGTGGCAGGCCTGCTATATGAGAACAGTAGTAAAGACAAGACCTAAATATGATGTTTAGAGTAAAAACAGAATTTGGACCATTAGAAATGATTATTTCTTGCTGTCCAAGGGCAGACAACCTTTCCAGGAAGAAAACTAATAAGTAAATGACAGCAGAATTTGAACATGGCTCAACCCAAATAAACTGCTAAAAACAAAAATTCAAGAGTTCCCATCATAAGCTTAACTTATCAACAGCAACTGCATTGCCTGAAGCATAGAGAGCATCAATTTCACTGTATGCAACCATACCTGCTGAATACATTTTGTACAGTTTTATTAAGTAGATCTGTACAGCTCCTGCATGAAATTTTAAGGCAATTTTACATAACATACATACGATTTTAATAACAAATAAAGAGCTCAAGCCTATTTAAACTGTGAGGGAAGCTCAGTGCCGCACAAATTACCTGTTTTTTCCCTGTCTATCACACTTAAAATAACACGTATAGATTGGCAAAAAATCAGTTATACAAAGGGGTTTTTTTTTAAAATCAATAACTGCTGAAGTGTTATGTTTGTATATAACCAGTGATAGACATACAGCAACTACAGAACTCCAACTTCGGGTAGCAAAAAAAGTATAAAGTGATATGTTATTAAATAACTCAAAATGATATTAATACACAACTTCCAAAAATTACAAAAGCATTTTTACTTTATTCCAACATGTGCAATTTACCTGTAATGCTTGGACTAGAAGGGTTAGATAAGGGTTTGGTGCCTTCTGATGACTGTTCTACACTTTTGGAAAGGGATCCATCTACAAGTATATCAGCTTCATCTATATCATCACAGGTCCCTCCAATCTGAAGGAAATGAAGTTCTCCACCTAAAATCCCCACAGACAACAAAAGAAGCAAGTTTAGACAGGCATACAGCTAAATTCAGTTTACAAGGCAGGCTTGCAGTTAAAATGCTACACAATTATAACAGAAATTATAGAGGACCTGAAACCAGTAAGATACAGGAAAACACATTTTGCTTCACCACTACAAAAATTTTCAGGGTAAATGCAAAACTGAACTACAAAAATACTGACTCCAGTTGTGAACTGCATAAAAGGAAAACAAGTATTAGGGGAGAGGGGGGTTAAAAAGTAATTAACTAAGGAAACCCCAAAAGAAACCTCAAATCATAATCATTATGACACTTTCCATAATTTACATCATGCTTTAAACAGAAAATAGTCCATCATGTCAACTGAAGGCCTACACTACCTCAGTTGTACAGGTTGCACACATTTCCTTTCAAAGTTCAGTGTCTGAGAACTGAAAAATCACTTTCCCACTGAACTCTCCTAACTAAGGGGCTCCTCACATTATTTCATCAGACCCGGAATAACAACACTGATCAGGTCAACAGTCAAAACAGCAAGTCAAAAATTTTCAATGGACACAATATTTTGACAGATGCATGAAATCATTCAAAGAAGTTGCCCATTACTCACCACCACAGATATACATAGATGAATTCTATCATCTACAGAGAAGTCACTAAGAAGGAATGCTCAATTTTACAGAAGGTTGAGGGGAGGGGAAGGGCTGTTAGCAATGTAAGTTACAAAAATCCTAATCAGCAGGATTTAAACAGAGAGGAAAAACCTAGAGTAGGCCTTCCATAGTTTTTCTGAAAACTGATTACAGACTGTCCTTCAGCACCTGACTAATGTTAAGACAAAATCTGTTATGCAAATTATCCAGGTAATCTGAAACAAACAAACTTGAGATAACATACGTAATAAAAACCCAAGATAAAAGCATAATCAGCAGGTACATGTTCTGCACTGAGAAGGGTGAGGGGAGAGAAACAAAGTAATAGAGAGGCACAACGAATCAGGGAGCGAGCATGTGCGAGGCACAGAGAGAAGATGCACGAGAGAGACAGAGTTAGTACAGATTTTTTTCTGGATCTCTGTAAGTAAGGCCTGACAACAAATGGCTTAATAAAACAGCTGTTTGAACAAGGCAGAATAAAAAGAGGAAAATAATAGCTCAAATGACCAAAAAGGAAGGATTAATCCATGGACAGGACCTGCAGTGTGCTGTGGGAAAATCCACCCAGGGTCTGGGTGATGCTGTCCAAAAGTCGAGCTCCCAGCACCTGAAGGGATGTGAGATTTTCTCACTATCTCTATTTCTCTTTTAATTCTATTTTATTAAAACAGCTATTTCATTAAACCATTTGTTGGTAGAGCTTTTCCCACCGAGTTCCAGTAAGAAGCCTGTACTGCCTCTCTCTCAGCCCCAATCCACCCACCCATGGTGCAGAACAGTACATCCCAAGTAGATCCCAAGCGTAGAGGGGAAAAAAGTAGTTCTAGCAAATAACACTTACAATGAGTTTCCTTGAAACTAAACAACCCACAAATGAGCAGTTTTCCTCAAACAAAGAGAATTAGGGATACATTACAAAACACAGACCTTGACAGTTTCATTTGGTAATAAGCCAAACCTCAGTTTGTTTCCCATTCTGTTTACCGCTCAAAGATCAATGATCAGAATGATCTCAACAATCAAAACCAGATAATCTCCCATCCTGGAAATAAAGTATACCATCATCCAATGGGAGTTCAACATACTGACTTCCACCATCTGTCAGTTTTACAGCTCACAGCAGGAGAAACTTGTGAAGAACTTCAGAAATCTGTGGGTTTTTTAATGCAAAGTTATGTCAAGGTCTCACTTATTCTCTAGATGGTTGGGTTGAGTTTGGTTTAAAGAAACAAAACCTTGGTTTTCAAACCAAGTTTCTGAGTTTCTGTCACTATTTAACAGCAGCAAAAAATGCCCTTACCTTTTTATCCATACTACAAGAGGAAGTGAGTCATAGTCCCTGCACTCAGGGAAGGCTCCAATATTTTTCCAAGAAAAATTCTGTGCTAAACTTAAGATATATTTGTTTTCAAAAAGTTTCTGTAAATAAGTTTATAATGAACTTAATTTATACAGTATTAGTCTATAAAATTATTAGTGCTTATGCATGCTGTCCAAAACTCTGCACATGGCTTTGCTTCTGTATCACAAAGGAGGCATTTGCTCTCATAGACTATCCAAAGATGACCTTCTGATGATGTATCCTTAATTATTTGTTTCAAAGATACCACAGTTTCTGTAGTCAAGTGCCAGGAAGAAGAAAAAAAAAAAATCTGTGCAGAAGTCAATGCTGTTGCTTTTTTTGTGTGTGTGTGTGTGTGTTACTACTGGCTCATGGTATGCACTGCTAGGCTAAAACAGTGACTCATCTGGCATTTTCTAACTTTAGTCAGGTAGCAAACATTGTAAGTAGTTGTTTTTCTAAAGACTTCTCTGCTTGCATGACTGACAGAGGCGATAAATGCTTCTGTTACACTAGCAAGAAGGTATGAAAGCTGATACTGACTTGCTCAATGATCAAAAGGAGACTAATTGGAAACCAACATCATTATACTTCACAAAAATAACCAGTAACACATTCAAAACGTTGTTAATTTAATCCTGAATTGTATTTAAAATCTGTAATTTGCTTGGACTCCAGAATCTGGTGAGTTACACAAACAGACCATAAGAATCATAAATCCATCCAAATAAATCTCAAGCTTCATTCTGGCAAAAAAGTTATCGGTTCCAGGAAAGCAGCATTGGCACGAGTTAGAGAACATGGCAGAGACTAGGCCACTGCAGTCAGAGCCAGTCCGGTGAAATGTTCAGTATCCTGAACATATCCTGCATTCTGGCAGGGGTCTGGAAGAGTGATGTGCTTGTCAACACCAAATCACAACACAAAGACACAGCTGAACAATGCCTGAATAGTTAAACAAATTAATACAACAAAGCCATACCACTGGTAACAACCTCGTCTCACCACTGGGCTGCAGAGAAAGGGTTAGCTCTAAACATACAAGCTCAGAACACTTGAAAAACGTCCTCAAGAAAGCTTCCCCAAAACCTCACTCCAACAGAATTAACACTGTTCTTGGAGATTTCAACTGTAAGATTCCATCCCAGCTTATGAAAAAACAGAACACAATTGAAAAGGGACAAGTGAAAGTGACTATGCCTAGCAAGAAATAATTAAATGCACTTTTATGGAATAATGAAAGATCAGCTAGCCAGCAGTTCTGTAAAGAGGCTCTTGTGACTCAGAAGATAAACCTGATTCAATTTCCTGCTCAAAAGTGAAAATGTCCCACTATGTATACGCACACATGGTATATAGACTGCAGAGTTGCAAAGGAATCCTTCTGTTCCATTCAAAGACACCTGTAGGATCACTGTGCCTGGTTATGGGTATCTACTTGCACTGACACGAGCTGGGATTTTGCGAAGGGAGTACAAGGAGGTTTTTTCTTTCAAAGCCCCCAAAGAAAATTTAAAGGGAATGGAAATAGGTAGCACAAGAAAATGAATGGGTGGAGGAAGACAGTACCCAAATAAACTCTGTCTTCCCCTTCCTTTTTGAAGCAATCTCTTTGCCATATTCAGAAAGGATAGTACAATAGTAGTAACTCCAATCAGCAAAGGTGATACAGTCTAAACACTAGGGAAAAAAGTCATAATCAAGGACAGCATGCAGTAGAAGAAATTTGTGAGTAGGCTGTTAAATCTCCACCTTGAAGATATTCAAAAAGAGACTGATCAGTACTCTACTTCTGAACAGGTAAGTATAATTGATCCTGACTTGAAGATGATCTCTTAGCATCACTCTGAACACTAATTCTGATGTGGAAAAAAACTGACTTTGCCCCAATGCCATTAGAATCACAGAATCATAGAAAGTTTTGGGTTGGAAGGGACTATCAAAGGTCATCTAGTCCAACCTCCCTGCAGTGAGCAGGGACATCTTTACTGGAGCAGGTTGCTCAGACCCCCATCAAGCCTGATCTTAAATATCCCCAGGGATGGGGCCTCCACTACCTCTCTGGGCAACCTGTTCCAATGATCCACCAGCCTCATATTGAAGAACTATTTCCTAATAGCCAACCTAAATCTACCCTTTTATAGTTTAAAACCACTACCCTTTGTCCTATTGCTTCCCCAGCTTTCTTATGGGCACCTTTCAGGTACTGGAAGGCAGCTATAAGGTCCCCCCAGAGCTTTCTCTTCTCCAGGCTGAACAGCCCCAACTCTCTCAGCCTGTCCTCATAGGAGAGCTGCTCCAGCCCTTTGATCATTTTTGTGGCCCTCCTCTGGACACGCTCCAACAGGTACACGTCCAAGACCCCACTGTCTATGAAGGCAGAAAATTGAAAGCACTGAATTGATTCCTGAACTTCAAACACACCAGTATGCAAGGCTGACAAAGCCTAATAACATGGAAGAGACAAATAAGATATCAAAAAAACCCAGAAAAAAAGCTATAGAGTTATCAATACACTATGTACAACTCAAGAGCAAGAAATCTGTTTTGAAAGGCACAAGATTTAGGGGAATCAATTCCCAAATATATTAAAGTGCCATCCAGTTCTGCCAGGCTTGCAACAAGAAATATTAGCACAGACAACTCGCTTTCAACATACCAAACTGCAGCCTGCAAAATCACTACTTTTTCCAACAAAGGGGAGTGACTGGACAAACTCTTGTTATAATGTAACACTGGGAGAATTACGTATATAGAAAAGGACATTTAAAAAAAAGTCACAAAACAGGCATCTAGATAAAAAAGTGCTTGTAAGTGAAAGTGTAAAACAACCAGTAAGACACGAATGTACACGATGGGTCCATGGTTTTCTTTTACAGCTTCCAACTCTAACCAATTTAGAAAATGACAATGTCCAAAAAACCTGATCCAATGTGATCTAGGAATTGAGAAGCTGATTATGGAACTTCAATTGGAGCTGGGTCTTTTGTCTGTAAGTTCTAAAGCAATATAGGCAAGAAAGAGAACTGCTAGAACGAAAAAGGACTAGGGTTCTTTCTTATGACAAAAACAAGTAGAAAAA
This sequence comes from Antrostomus carolinensis, assembly GCF_000700745.2. Taxonomy (NCBI): domain Eukaryota; kingdom Metazoa; phylum Chordata; class Aves; order Caprimulgiformes; family Caprimulgidae; genus Antrostomus; species Antrostomus carolinensis. The sequence goes on from NW_010339060.1 coordinate 162,479, forward strand.
TGTACTTTTCCCCCTGCTTTTCTCTTTACTTCCAAATAATAATTATACTGAAAATACAGCTAAATTAATTTAGGGAACTACTGAAGAACCACTTCTTACAAATCATACTGACTGTGTTAAGAGATTTTTTGCTAGATGGAATGCAAAGACAAATACTAGCATTTTCAGTAGGACTCAACAGGGAAATTATGTACTGTAAAACCTTCACTCAACACAGACATTCAAAAACTAGCTTTGTGAAAGAATTAGATTGTATCTTTCAGGTGAGCACAATCCAGGAATACTTCACTGGCTAGAAGGAACCCAAGCACTCAAACAGACCATACAGATTTTAACACCTACTCAATCAGACAGTCTGGGTGGAAAGTACCTGCTTCCCCACAACACCCTGAGTATTTCCACTTCCTGTAGCATTTGGCTGAAATGCCACCTCACTCTCCTACTTGATAACATTTCTTCAGAGAGCTTCAGACACTGAAGTTCATAACTTGACAAGAGAGATCATCAGTAGTGGTAAAAGACAGAAAATTGACAACTCTCAATGATCTTTTTTAAAATACTCCCAGAAACACAAGTATGTGCAATTTTCAAAACTGCCAAAACAAAATACAAGCAGAGATTTGCACCTTTATATTAGATAAAAAAGGAATGTTTCAGATACGTCCATTTTTCCACCTCATTCCACATTCTAAAGCAAAGTTCAACAAAATTGCCTTGAATGGCAAACACTGAGCTAAGAAGCTAAACTTAGGAAACAATCCAGAACAAACTCGACAAAGAAAAAAGTATAATTTTATACTGTGGATCTTTTTCTTCAGTAATTTTTGATAGGACTGTATTTTTTTTTTAAAGGAAATATAAATAGACAAACACTGAGATATAAAGAAGGTGGAGACAACTGTAGCTCTGGAAATCTATGCATCCAAAACAAACTACATCTGATCCTCTTAAACACCAGACAACAGGCTTTAAATATCATAAAAAGACCACCCTACAGCTGTAACCCTATTCAAAAACAATACCTGTCAGCCTACTGCATACTTTTATAATAAAGAATTTACTTATTTTGCATACTGCAAAAGCAGAATTTAAGCTGGTTTATATTTATGATAAAAGACAAAATGTTTAAAAGCCCCATATGATAGCACGCAAAGCACTACTCAGCGGAGCATTAGCTATAGTCTGCCTTGGCCAAGGGGAAGAGAAGAAAGCAAAATACAAAGAACTAGAACCAAGAACATACACACTGACCCCAAGAGGTCAACTCCGGGTAATCTTTGCAGGAACAGAGAAGCACCTGAAGCTGACATCAAGAGATAACGGCCCCCTCCCTGGAAGTGTTTAAGGCCAGGTTGGATGAGGCTTTGAGCAACCTGGTCTAGTGGAAGGTGTCCCTGCTGATGGCAGGGGGATTGGAACTAGATGATCTTTAAGGTCCCTTCCAATCCAAACCATTCTATGATTCTATGAAGCAGGATAAGAATAATTATTCCCAGCTCATAAAGATGGATGATGTCAAATGCAGGTCTAAAACATCTTTACATAAAACCACTCAAACCTGAATCACCCATTCAACCACAGGTTTCTTTTCAGTTATATCTTAAATGCAACTATGGGAAAACTTACATGATCTACTAATGAAAATAATATGTCAACAAGCAGGAGCAGCAGAATAGAAAAGGCTATTCTGCATTCAAAACTTTCAGACTTTGAAGTACCTCTTTGCCTACTCCTACCATCCAAGGAAGTAAACAGGAAAGAACATACTGTTCAGCTTATATTCTTGAATAGTTTTCCAAAAACACCCAAGCAATTCCATTGCATGTAGGTTCCAAACCATCTACTTAACATTTGCACTTACGTCTCTGCACTAGAAGCTACTTGCTACAAGAATTAAAGTTGACTACATCAGTGAATATAGCTGTTCTGCTTTCAACACGTTATCTTCCTAATGCTGTCAGACTGCAGGTATCAACCCATACGTGGTAGTAAATACAAAGGAACAAATATCTTGGAGTGATTTTGGAAGAAACCTAAGAAAACTGCATTTAAGAAAAAAAAAAATAAAAAATGTTAAATATATCTTCAGCCACCTGGCAGATAAGCAAGCAATTTTATCCACTTACAGCAAAAAGACTGAAGGATAGATACAATTCAACACAACAATAACTGGGCAGAATCTATTTCTTACGTCCAGTTATTCAAATGTGCAATTAAGATATAGGATAAAAAAAGTTATATTAATAGCTGACATTTTTGATTTGCTGTTTCTGTTAGTATTCTTGAATTTTATGTGGTACAGTTATTCATAAACATTTAAGATCAAGTCATTCTCTACAAAGCTTCATATTTTGGCATAAACATCAGGACTCTGAGGCTTCAGATGTATCTAGTAACAGACTCTGAAATCCAGACTTCTCATGGACATTGGTCCCCAAATATTTATGATGGATTTGGACTTAATTTCTCAAAAGTGAGAAAAATTACACCAGGAGAAGTGACTGTAATTTTAAAAAGGAATAGAAATGGAAAGCTTCTAAAGACATTTAAACAATGAAAATAATGAATTCTGAAGTTCATTCTAATTTGGTTGCAGAGCATAAAACCAAGTTCCAAATAGAGGTGCAGTGGGAGTAAATGAAAGATAAGAATAATCAATGGATTAAAAAAAAAAAAAAAAGTTACCAAGGTACTGTATTTAAAAGAGGAAAATTGAGGGCAGAAGGATTCCCGTGGCATACAGAACTACAGAACAAGAACCCAAAATCTCAGTCATCTTAAAGGCAGCAAGAACAAAAGAAGTCACAGTAAAGCTATTTATAAATTACTAGATGGACACTATAACATCCTCAGAGAGAAAAAAATACAGAGATATTTACTGAAAAAGTAGAATGATGTGCTTGTCTATTATGAGGAAGATGAAGTATTCTCCCATCAGTAACAGAGGTGGTGGTTATCTAGGCAGAAGAGACAAACACTCCTACACACACAGAATAAATGCTCCCAACTCAACAGATCTGCATATCTGACACTCAAGGCCCCAAACCAGGTTTAGATAATACCAAATGCTACAAGAATATGATCACCATACATGCTAACACTGGATGGGAAAGTACTGTGTGCAGCAACAATAAGCCCTTTAACTTTTATCATTAATCTTAAAACACAAGAAAGAAATAATAGATTTGATGTAAGAAAGAAATGAATAGTAGTACAATTCTGTAGGAAAAAAACCTTAGTACAGTTTGAGGTTTTTTTTTAAATGAGACTGCAGTTCACTCAGAAAAGTATAGGTAAAAACATTGTGACATGGATGTGATATACTAACAAATTTCAAAGGCAATTAACCTTTCAGTCAGAGTCCCATTTTAACTAGGAAAAAACATGCATTATTAAATAAAGCTATACTAAGCATTTCTTCAAAAGCAGTTATCAAAGGAGAACAATTTAGTAAATATGAATGTTTCCACTGGGAATCTGCAAACATCAATACTAGTTGCTAACACGTGAAGTTTTAATCCATACTAAAAAAGTAAATCTAAAATCTCCACTGCTAAAACTCTCAGTAGGTAAGTGATAAATACATTGCCCTTAACAGACATTAGATTTTTACAATAAGCTTGACTTTTGTCTGTTGGAAGTGACAGGTAAATCTGCTATAACAACCTCTCATAGGAGGACTGTGCAATCAACGTAACATGACTGTGAAAGGAGAAAATGTGTCAACTGAAATTCTTCTAGTAGATATGAAGTTCAGCATTATATTGGTGGGAGTTCATTGGAAATGTGTGAACCATCTCACCAGTTCAGCCCCTCTCAGAGGCTAAGCATTTCTACCAGAGCTGTGTCCAAGTGCAGAAGAACTGGATGAGACATTGGTGCATGGAGGAACACAGCTGGATGACAGTCAGAACTGTGAAACAAGGAAGCAGGGGGGTATGAGGTAGTTTAGGGACTTCTACAAAGTAGCAGTTGCCTGGACTTGATTTACATTACCATCCTACCTGCCCCTTTCCCCCAAAATGTATTCTGTTCATTTTGAAAAACATAAAACAATCCTGCATGGATAGTTAAAGAAAAGTAAAGTAAAGAAACTGAAATCCCAATTTGAAAAGACTGAGGCAGAACCAGCAACCCTATCTGAAAGAAGACACAACTGATCACTAGAATAAGGTATAAAAGCGTTATCTTCTCTACGCTCTTGAATACTGCCAGACAGGAGACATTTTTATGAAACATGGATCTCTAGCACAGAAATAATTACACACAAGAATTACTTTCATTTGTTTCGGATTTAAGAAAATCTGTGCCTCTACAAGAACAAATTTACCAGTACACTGAATGTACCCAAGAGTTATTCCCATTAAAATCTACATTTAAAATGAGGAATTAACTAGAGTCCACGCTCCCTAGAACAGAAGTAAACTCTACATAAATTCAATGGAATTTGCCTATTACTGTTTTGAAACTTAGATTCTAACATTGTATAATATAATCCAAATACAGTCAAATCGAGCATTATTCTAACATTCTATAATATAATCCAAATACAGTCAAATCAAGCATTATTCTAACATTCTATAATATAATCCAAATGCAGTCAAATCAAGCATTAAAAATATTTTTTAAAAATAAAAGTCTTACCTTTGGTGCATGCACATAATCTGTCTGTGCCCGAACAGTATATCACAGAGACAAACATATCTGGTTCCTCAGTGCCCTCTTTTTTAGGTGGCTCCACTTTGGCCAGAATTTCAAAGTTCGAAAGATCTAGTATTTTTACATATCCTCCCTGAGTAGTTATTACCAGGTGCCCAAGAGTAGAGATCTCAGATCTTCTCTCTCTCCCACTGCCATTTTTAGAAGTTAATTGTATTTCCTCTACAGGCTCCTCACAGTCATCCTCTCGATTATCCAATATATCTGGTGGGAGCAAAATCATTGAGGTAATTGTGTCTTGGGGGTCTTTGATATGCTGGATTTTTACCGGTTCCTCCTCTAGAGTAACTATTCTAGTGGCATAATTCATCTTATAAAGCACTAGGTATCCACCACTAACACTTCTCTGTTCAGGCTGAATTATTAAAGGAGTTGGTACATCTGCTGGTGACTCGTGTTGGATTACATCAATACTCGTCCCATTCACTACAGAAAGACTTGATTCTAGTTCCCCCTTCCTTCTATTACATAGCGCCGAGTTTAATTTATTTAAATTATTCAAGGCCTCTACTTGATTTATTGCACTCAGAGATTCAACAGGACAAGTCTGCAGTCCTACTAATAAATGAACTCCATCTGCACAAGGAGTGATTGAATCTACACACAGGTTTTCCTCCTCTGCAAACTTTGGCAGACGCAGGCACTGAACCAAAGTCCCAGGCTTGGGAACCACAGAGCTCCACTTGTCCGAGTCCGGAGAAGTTAGGTTGGCTGCAGCATCTGCAAACTGCTGAATGTAAGTCACAGGGGGATCCTGTAACAGCAACTGTTCCTGACTGTCCAGCTCCATTTCAATGATCTGTGGAACTGTGAAACCATCATCATGTATACTTTTACTCATAATATTGTTCATCTGTGAAAAGAGTTTTCCTGCTTTTTCATCAGACTCCTTAATGCTGTATAGCAGCAATACAGGTAAAGTCCTCCTTACCAGAGGGGAATTCAGTTCTGAGTTAGTGCAGGATTCATTGTCAGTTGATCCCTGTTCGGAGACACTCTCACCTCGAGTCCTACTTAAGCCATCCAGTGACCTCTGAGAGTTACTGCTAACAGGAGAGGTAGCAGGTGATTTGTATGTTAATAGACCTCCAGCTAATAAACAAGGAAAGGGGATGTTGTGTTGTTCTAGATGTTTTTCCTTCATCTTTTCACTCTTACAGTTGGCCAAACAAGGATTTGCCCCAAGTTCTTCTAAATCCTTAACCGTATCTTCCAGAACATTTGCAACAATTTCCCACTGAAGTTTTTCAGGTTGCTGAAGAATGCTGAGAGCTGTTATATCAAGGCTGACTTCCATAGTTTCTTTTTGTGATGTATGCCCTTTAAAACAAAAATGTTTAACATATGTTCAAAAAAGGGAATCACTGTATGTATTACGGACTTATCCTCATAATTAAGCAACAGGTCACTGCTCTACAGTTTCAATATGTTAAAACATTCCATATGTTCAAGATTTGATAGTCAAGGAACAATAAAAGAGACCTAGAAACATTCCTTCCACAGACTAATGGTTCTCTTAACTTTATCAACAAAAGTGAAAGTAAAGAGAACAGGACATTAGACTTTGTAATACATCTCACAGTAAACAGCATTATCTCTCTATCAATTATTCTACTTAGACTAGACCACCATACCGAAATCCAACTAATCTAATCAACTCAGTTCATGTTCTGCCATATATTATACCCCTTCCTTCTTAGACAATCCAGTACCATCAAAAATCTGCCATTCTGCAGATTCTTTCTCCAATCTTAGTTGAAAAACATGTCATTTTACTCTAAAACTTAGTAACTCCCACCATGTAACAGACCATCTAACAGAAAGAACTCCAAGCCACCGTAAAACAAAACACAGTAAAAACTTAAGAGATAGCTTGATCAAATTAAGCAGTACTGCAAAAATAACAATGAATCAGAAGAAACTAAGTAATATAGAGATTTTAAAGATTATAAAGGACACCGCACAGACCCAGATTAAGAGGTGACAAGTATAAATGACAGAGTACCACCTTTGCTAATACTGTTGAAAAAAATCCTTTCTACATCTCAAATCTACTTCCTTGTGCATATGCACGTGCACATGTTCTTTTTTTCCCCACTTGCTGATCCTTATTCAAAGATGTAAACTGGATTATGGAAAGAAAGCATGTAGCATCCCTCCCATCAAATTTTCTGATTCAGGCTCGAAGAAAACACAAGAACGCCATGCATAGCACTGTTCTGCTTCCATAGGAAATCTTTATTCGAGAAGAGAAATACTCTATCAAAGCGCATGCCCACGGGGAAACAATCAAGATATAGGAACTCTCTCTGGCAATCCCCTGAATTTAAAGGGTTTTGTACAGCTGTAATTTATTCCTGTTCTAAGTAAGTTCTTTAACTTGGTTTGTGTGCTTTATTGACAGCAAGATAAGCAATGCCTGTTGTCAAGTAAGACATTCATTAACCAACAAAGTAAGGTTTTTCTTTTCTGCTGCATGTAATCTCTCCACCACGCAAACAGTGACTTAAATATTGGCATTGCTTTCAAGGTCAATTTTTTTTATTTTTTTCTAATACAGTGAATATAATAACCTTTGCTTTTGATGGGGCTTCTTTAAAAGCTTGAGACAAACAATTTCCTTCCTGACCTCTAAACTACTACATGGATCAGACATAACCCACCTGTCACAGATTCCGATCTGGAATGCTCTTCACTGTCTGAATCCTCCAGTAGGTCATCACTGAAAAAAAGTAATGCATTAATAACACCATGTACACTGTAGCTGCATTCTTATTTTCAGTTAAATTTTAAAAAGTAAATACAATGCGTATTATAACCTGGCTTTTCTTTTAGTCATCATTGTACATCCACTGATGAGTTGGTCACACACACTAACAATATAAGGATTTTTTTCCCCTGTCACCAAACCAGGAGACTAGTTTTTTATTTGCCTCATTCTACTATTGTATTCCCAACAATTCAGACATAACTGGAATTAAAATGAAAGTCAGTTCTCAGGAATCTTGCCATGAAAAACAAAACCCCTAAAAACTGATGACACCTTCTTAAAAGTTCCTCAAAATAGCCTCTGAAAGCTGGAGCTGCCAGACTGGGCTTCAATCCTACCAAGGCAACTTTGTAGCTAGTACGGAAAGGGTGTATGAACAGTGGGTTGTTTTTAAAAATACTAACAAATTAATCATTTTTTCATAAAAGCATATTCTGTTCAATATACCCCTTCAAGAGAAACAGGTCCTTCAGTAGTTCTAAGAATATATGAAGATTTTACCCATCTGGCTTTTTCAATTTAAGAAACAATTTCCTATTACAGGTTCTTTACACACAGGAAGAACAGTAATGACTTTGCAGCTTCAGGTGTAACTGCTCACAGTACCAAGTCAGATTCACAAATTTCAACAAACTGAATACTTTCTACTCACGCCCCAGAAACAGATCTTTTTTTGTCTCAAACCTGATCAACCTTCACTTCTTTTCACAACCTTCACAAGACAGCAACAATTCAATACTTCGATTCTCATCCAGCTTCCCCTTGAGCTGGAAAGTGACAGTAAATTTCATATAGATTAAGTGAAGTGAAAGATGATTAGTTCTGAGCAGTACGATTGTACTGACTGTACTATCCTTCAGCCAGCTCTTAAACTTGGCTTAATTCTTTAACTCTCAAGGAGTAGTTTACATCCCTAAAGCTATTTAATAAACATACAAATTTTATATGTTTCTTTTCCGGGTTAAGTAAAGGTGGCCCGTCCACCTATGTCAAATTCAGTGGTAAATATCCAAATTAGGAAAAGGTGACATGTCATGTTTTCGAGTCCACATTCATCCTGACATACTATCATTGCTGTCCAAAAGGGACTATACCCAGATCTTTCCCTTCTAACTGGCTTGTGGCTGCTGTGAGCAGGTTAGTTTAACCTCTGATTAATTAACAGTTATGTAATACAAACCAAATATATGTACCATAACAATAGTTCAATGTTAGCTGACCATATGTCTATACATGTAATGAACAACAAACAATTTTTTTTTTCTTCTTCCCTCCAGGCCCCCCCTTTTTTTTGTTAATAGTGGGGGAGGGGGTTTGCTTTTTTTTATTTGTTTGATTTTTTTTTTTAATAGTCTAATAACAGTTCTAATTTTACTAGCAAACATATGTACAATATCCACTGAGGTAAATAAAGTCCAGTTCAAAAGACATCATCAGGCAATCTTCTCTTGTCTGGAGTCAGAAAGTCCCAAGTCATTCAACAGTTCATAATTGCCTTGATGCCACTTCCCTCGTGCACCAAGAGGAAAACCCATAAATTTAATAGATGTTCCATTTGTCAGTTCCCGGACTTGATCTTCAAGATTACTGTATTTCTTTACTTTTTCTGCCACAGCTTCTGTTAGAGATGTTGGCTTGCTTTCATACCTTACTGTGACGTCATTCAAAAATATTCTATGTGGTTTATACAGTTCATTATTTGCATCTTTTAGTTGCGGTTCCTGGAACACTACCCCCCTCTTCCTTTTTGGCTTCTTCTATTAATAATTCACACAGTTAGTTATGCCTTTTGATTCTAGTATCCTGAACTGCGGGACAATAGCCATTATATGCGAACAGGTCTTGTTCTCTGCTTGACAGTGAGGACAGGATTTAATTGTAATCCCTTGTCTTCCTCTAGCTAAAAATTCTCTTGTTGGATACACGTTAGCTGTAAGTTGTAACACTGTAAGGAGTTTTCTTTGAGGAATGAGGGTCCCAGATAGATGGAATTTTATCTTTATCTCCTCCTGCTGTAATCCGTAAGCTTGCAAAGTCTTTTTCAATCCCTGCCTCCTGTGCCACCATTCTCGTACCTCATCCTAGGACTGAGCCTCGGCCCCAGCAGCTGTCAGGCTCCCCACTCTGATGTTGCCCACGTTTCTACATACCCTGGTCAGAAAAGCAAGCTTCCCATTTGCTCTGCAGTACTGCAGGAATCACACCAAGCTTAAAACCAAAGTGTTACTGTGACTGTAGCAGTACTGTTACTTTCCCTGATGCTGAAGTTTAAGAAGAAACATTCAGAAAACTAGCAAGATTCCCCCAACACCTTTTGTCCTGAGTTTTCCAACAATTATTCACTCTTTTGTTTGAGTTTTGGTGATATGAGAAATGAGTTTCCAGTAACAGACTGTAAGAAGCATAAATTAAATAATACTGGTTTTTCTCACATGACACTTTCTAAGCACTGGCATACCCTCTAGCTTATCTAAAAGTTTGCAACAGGACTGTCTAGTTGTTCAGAGTCTGTATGCATGTGTTCAAGGTACAAAATGAAAGCAATTCCTAGCTGTGTTGGGTTTGTTTGTGTGTGTGGGAAGAGCCTACCCTGTAAGAAGCTTCACAAAGCTCCCCTGGCTCCAAGGTGTACCCACCTCCAGGCCAGGCTTAGACAATGAGCACTAGAGAAACGCCTCTGCAAATCCATATTGGTGAGGGGAAAGACTGTTTTGAAAAAAAGAAGGTGGAGAGAACCTGGAGGAGAGGCCATTGACCTGAATAAAAGACAATCATCGGCCTAAACAAAGAGAGAGCTTCATTGCCAGGAGGAAGGAGGAGGGGAGGACAGAAAACCTCAGACACCCAGTTCGACTGCATAGAGTAGGAGAAGGCAAAGGAGGTCCCTGCAGCCCATGGAGGTTCAACAACAGAGCAGATACCCACGTGTAGACCATGGAGAACTCCATGCTGGAGCAGAAAAGCTGAGCCTGAGGGCAAGTGTGATTGAATTGAGACCCCTGAGACACTCAACACCAGAGCTGGGGTGGACCCCCAGAGTCGAGGGATGAGAAGGTGCATTGGACCAGAGGCCCACCTGCAGCCTGTGGATGTCCCCATGCTGGAGCTGGGAGCTGAGCCCAAAGGGGTCTGTGACTCCATGGGAAACCCGTGTTGGAACATCTTGTTCCTGGACTTCCATGCCGGGAAGAGCAGCAATGGTGAACTGACTGAACCCCCCTGTTCCCTGTCCCCTGTGCTGCTGGGGAGGGGGGTAGAGAAATCGGGAGCAAAGTGATTTGAGTCTGGGAAGAAGGGAGGGGTGGGGGAAGGTGTCTTAAGATGTGGTTGTTATGTCTCACTGTGCTACTCAGATGAATGGCAACAAATTAAATTGATTTTTCTTCCCCAGGGTGAGTCTGTTTTGCCCGTGACCATAACTGGTGAGTGAGCCCCTCTCTGTCCTTCATTTTAATCTGTGCCCCTTTGTTGTGATTCCCTTCCCATCTCACCGGGTGGGGGGAGTGAGTGCAGGACCCCGTGGTCTATCTGTGGGTGGAACCACCACACTAGCACAAACATAATTTATTTTCAGAATGACATAACCAGAAATTACAGAGAAGCAATCAGAGAAAAGCATGTTCCAGAAGTCTGCGAATAGCCTTTACTTTCAAAACGTGAAATGCATAATCCATAACTAAAATGAAAAGCTGTTCCAAAACTTATATTCATCTCTTTTTTCTCTGCCTCTGGAACATCAGCACAGGACAGCAATGAGATTTGGTATCTCTCTGTTAGTGCAGTATAAAAACTAAAACAGCGGGAATAAAATGGAAGTGGCTGTAAAGACAGAAATTTAGTTTGTTGATTTTTTAAGTGTTGAATTGTGTACAGATACACAGGGGCTTTTTTTTAAAAAAAACAACTTATCTCCATAAAAAAAAAAAAGTCTTAACCAACCTTACATTTCACAAAGCATGATTTAACTAAATCGCACTTACCACTTACACAGAAGCATTTCATATTTCTAATTTTGTAGATAGACAGACGTACCTGTCTCCTTCTAATTTTGGTATATCTGAGCAGCTAGATGAATCTTCTAGCCATGCTAGCGTTGGCCTCCTTGAGTCAACCCCTGAGCTCTGTTCTCCTGATAACATAAGTTGCTGCACAATAGCTGGGTCATATGCATTGATCTCAAATTTTAAGTGGACCTGAGAACAACAACAAAAACCAGGGTCTTTGATTTAAATCAAGATATGCTTAATCAGTGATTAGTTAATAAAAACTGGTTGTTTATATTGTATACCTTCATAAGTTTGGAAACATCCCATATGCAGATCTTTCCTCGTTTTGTTGCAGCAGCTAGAAAATGAGGGCAACTTCCAGATCCAAAGCAGGCTATTCTGTCAGTGCCATCTGTGCAGGGAAATTGTGCTGGACTTGTTGCCAGTGTGACTGAAAGAGGTACATTCTGAGTGTGCTCACCCTTCACAAATGGGCAGTTTGGAGAATGTCTCTCATGTTCAGACCTTTTCATATTAAAAACAAACATAGCAAAGATTGATTTGTTACTGTGAAAAATATACACATCATATAAAAACAGCCCTTGAAGTGAAGCTGAAAATGAACTGTGACTGTATTGCAGTCAACCACACAAGAGAGTTCTGAAGTTACTAACACAGCTTTCCCTGCTGTTTCTCAATAGCCAACTGTATTAAAGCCTTTGATCACTTAATGGATATTCATATTCAAATGGAGGAATCTACACACAGTACTCTTAAAGTAATTAGTGCATTTAAAAAAATAACTGTTCTATAGGCAATAGTCCATCATGTCCCCATGAAGAAAAGCACAGATTAAATTCTACAGGATGTATACTAGAATTCCAGTGGTATGAGATATTATTGTAAGTAACCTTAATAAGATGAAGCAATGTTGTGTCTTTAATTCTACATCCATACTTAAAAAAAACCCAAAACCAACCAAAATCAAAACTGAAAACAGTCCTGAATGACACATTTACCAAGAAGCATGAAAAAAAAACCTTCTAATCTTAATATACACCTCAGGCAGAGACACAGCAAAGCAATTACACTACTACAAAATGTCAGAAACTAACAAGGAAAAAGGAGAGACAAGGACTGTGAAGATAGTACTAGAAAGGAAAGTTTCCAGCAAGTCAGGAATCTGACATGTTCAAATAACAATTATAACTTACCAAATAAACAAGACAAAAATTATGTTAAGAACCCTTTTAAAATCAATATAAGGTCCTGCATTTCTGTCACTATGACCAATTTTAGCCAATTCAGGAAATTAATAATAGATCTTGCAACTTCACATAAAAGACAAATATGCCCTGCATGGCCACTGCAGTTTAAGAACTTGAAAAAAAAAAAAAAAAAAAAAAAGAAGACATGTTCTACTCATAATCATTCAGAAGACTGAGTTTAGATCCCTGCAAAGAAATGTTGTCTGCCATCTTTGCCATGGATCAATTTGAAATTAAATAGCAAATCAGAATTAAGAAATGAAACCAACTATTGGTTGGATTTAGTATTATACAGAAATTTGACGTAGTACAGGGAATTATTTTGTGATTTATCCCATGGAATCATTCTGAAAACCTATTTTCATCAGTGACACTCCCTAAACTCACGAGAAATCTCATTGAGATAATGTTGACCTTTGTCCACCAAACATTTCTGACTTCTTTAGCACAAAATTAAGTCTACTTCAAACATCATTAAACTTACCAAGGTTCATCTGTAGGCTCCCAGCATACTAAACATACACTACAGGTAAAGCACATGGCTCTGTCATCTCCTGATGAAGCAGGCTATAAAAATAAGAAGAAACGTGATTTTTTTAATATAGCTAAATACTATGAAACTCTAACTTGGAGATCAAGTCATCTCCTTCTAGTGGCAAGCAAAGCATCACATCAAACGTATAAAAGGCATTTAATTTTTACATTTACATACTAGAAAATGACAGTATTTCACATTGAAAAAAAAAGGATACACTACATTACTATAGAAGAGATTCAGAACCAACATCTGTGCAAGCCACTGGATAAAAAACACAGACGTAGAACAAAACTCAGCATCACTACTAAGACTTTTTCTTTTGGGAAAACTTCACAAGGTTAAAAAAATTTAGAACCTCAACAGAATAACTGTGCATCTGCATGCTTGGAAAGGCACAGGTTAAACAAATATCTCCTATTATGCCTTCAATCTGCTGGAATATAAAGCATTCTGTATCACTCCTGCAAATAACAGTTGTTACCAGTTGAAGTGACAGAGGAAAAAGAATGGAAATTTCTGTTCTCTTAAAATTTAGCATTTTCATGATCGCATTTCAAGTCACCAAGATATGCTTAGGAATATGGAGATGCAATTCTAACACATGGATTCCCTGCATTCTCCTCCTGAACAAGCTTAAGAAATCCTCCAAAAACTTTATCCACTTGCACCTATCAGGCTTTGCAGCTGACATAATGAAGCAGACAATATTGATGTCATATGATACTCGCTGCCCAGCCATTGTTATGTGAATCCACACCACAAACAATTTTTTATAGTAAAAATAATTTCAAAGAATGAAAAATGGAAATAAGCAAAAGTAGTGGAATAAAATGTTGAGGTTGTACTTATTCCCTAAGCTTAATAATTTAGTAGTGTGATCTAGGACCGTTGTTTGTTACAATACAGTTTAAGTCCCACTAGGGAAGTATGGTTAGAGAACTCCCATATCAAGCACACTGCTTTTTTTGCTTTACTTAAAATATAAAAAGTAAGGCTATTTACTCAACAATCTACGTTGAAAGAAAGAAAGAAAGACTGTGTAACAACCAACTTCATCTTTATTATTGTTGTTTAAGTCAGATCAATTTGATACTTAGAAGTGTTTTATATGCTGGTTCAGAACAGTATTTTCTGTGATCTGTACAAAAAAAGAAGCTATCTCAAAGCATGGAAAAAACCTGAAACTTAAAAAAAAAGAAAAGGGCTGAATGACAAACTTTTTCATTATGGTTTTTGCACCATTGAAGGAATCAATTAAAAAAAATAATTTTAAAAAAGACTTTTTCCCTGGTTCCTCAAACCTTCACCTAGGGAACAAATACCAAGAACAACTAAAACTTTTACCTGGTGATAGAACCCAGCTTGAGCCATAGGATCTGGCTGTGCCCACCTATAACCCACATGAGGCCATGAAGTGAACGTCTCCCGTCTGTTAGCTTCACTATACATCAAAGACCTAGAAAGGAGAAAAATTCTACATTATTTAATTCTAAGTGGCAGTTTTGGGTAAAGTAAACTATTTATGAAATATTTTCCAATGCTTTAGTAACCACTAGATCTACCACAGATAGCTATATATACCTTATACTTAAAATTATTATTAACAATTAATAACAATTATTATTAACAACTAACAATTACAGAAAAGTTACAAAGTTCTCTCACTCGAGTGCCTAAAGTACATCCTCAGCCAAAAAGCAAAAGCAATATAACAACCTATAGGCCTTAAAAGCAAGATTAATAAAATAAGCTTCCGTGTAGCCTATTTGGTCTAACTGCAGAAAAGCATCAGATATCCAAAGCTACCCTGCATTCAGGGAAGATGCAGAATCTAGCCCAACAGAACTGCTACAGAGTTGTTTCCTTTAACGGGACAACTACTGCAAAAATTCGGGTTCATTAGTTGAAGAGATACGAATATGTGTATTTAAAAATACTCCAAAGCAACATTTTAGGCTTAACTGAATACACGGTATGAACTTTGCAACACTCGTCACTCACTGCATGCTATAATACTGAATTATAAACTACTGAGTCACAAAGTATGAAGTCCTCTGCAACTCAACAGCTACAAAGCAAAGCAGCTCCTCTCTTTTCCACCTTCACTCACTGCATGTCCCTCATCTGACACAGTACATAAGAAACAACTATCAGCTTTTCATTTTCCTTGACAGAACTTTGTTCTCCAGTGTCATCCCAAGAACTAGTACTGCTAGATGGAAAAGTGTCTCACTTGTTTCTGCCTCTCAATTTCAGGAGATTTTGCTATCTTAAAAAAGAATTGATTAACATTTCCTATCAAGGAAGTAAACTAAAGGACTGACTTAACTTGACACTATATCATCTTAAGAGACAGATGTCAGAGAGCTCTAATCAAAAGCACAATATGGCGAGGCACAGGTAGACGTACATTCACCCTTCCCGGCTTGTGAAAGGGAATTAACATATTAAATCAATGTTATTAAATTATTTGACCAGTAAGAAACGATAATACACTTGCAAAATAATATTTGTATAGAAACTTGAAAGAAGGAATTAATTTATAGACTTAGAAGATTTATCAGTATTCTAGCCAGTTTTGGCTTATGAAGGTTACTGACTTGTGTACACATTATCACTCAGATCAGAAAGAGATGAAGCAACAGTCTGAGGCAATATTTTCTCTGACCCCAAACATACAGCAGATGACTAGAGAGTTCAGAAGTAGCATACACATACTCTGCAAAGGTAACAACTTCCTAAACTTCTAAAACACAAACCATGAGCATAACTGTTTCTTTTATGAAGGAAAAGGAAATTATTTCATGATGCAGCACAGTGTGTATTCTCTATCTTTGGTAGACAAATGAGTGCAGTGCTCTCTTTGCATTCAAAGCATACATACGCTCTTAAAGCTATGCAGCTTCTGAACATCTCAACATTGCAGTCTCAGGAAGGTTTCAGCACTAGTTTGAACAAAGCCAGTAACTTAAGTAACCAGTCATACACACCTGACTGTTCAGATAAAAACACATAATCAAACACGATGAAGAGTAAAGCCTAGGTGAATACATCACGTTCAAGTACTACAACACCACTAGGGCCGATATTTAGGGCTGCAATTGCTGCATTTCTGGAAGCATATGTTGGGATTAAGAGTAAAGTGAATTGGATTTGCCTGGCATTAAAGTCAGAATCCAGACTAGACAGTCTTGTGGCACTCATAAAGGTTTCTCCAAGTTCAGTGATACATACAGTGCATTGTGCCTTAACAGTTAATTAGCAGCATGTGTAAGAGCAAGAAAGAACAGAATAGGATTAATTCCTTTAGCAAATAAATTGAAGACATCTAAGAGCTTATTCTGATATAACTAAGGCATCAAATTCATCACTTATTTTGTCTCAATATACCTGTCCACAGATCGACCAGGTCCCACACCGAGTTCTGGTCGTGCGCTGGGTAAGAGGTAAGATAACCTATCCATCACAGAGGATGCTACAGGTAAGGCAGCAGTATTTTGATTTATCTTCTTGAGTTCATTTACAATGGCACTGGCGACAGACTTCAAAACATGATGAGGAAGGTGGAACGTAACCGTTGCCCACTAAATTAAGAAAAAAAGTGCCTAGTTTATATTTTAAAATTTTAACATTTAAACAACAAATAAATCATAAAGGTGCCAAAAACAAACACATGCCTTGCACCCTCATTTGATCTCAAGAAATAATACAAGAATGGACATACAAAAGCAACATATACATAATGCAAGGAAAGTCAGTAACTTACTTCAGATTTTAAATTCAGTTGGAGTTATAAGCAAGAAACTAACGTTTTTTGTTCTCTTAGCAAGTGAAAGTTCACACAGAGGAACTAAGGAGCACATAATACTTTCCATCCTCTTCAAACAAAACCTACCACACCAAGTCAAGCATTTTGCATGCTTCAATAACGGCAGCCAAATAATTTAGACTTGGGAATCCATGTTAGACAGTACAGAGACAAATTCTTACCTTTGCAACTTTGTGATTTGCTGCTGTTTCATGTGAGGTATTTTTCAAACCATCCTTCAGTTGTGTGATGAATAAGTCATATCCCTCTGTGCTAGAAACATCTACTTTTTCTATGCAAGCAGATAACAGCTGCTGAGCCTAAAATGCAGATGTGCAAGGAAAGTTAGCATCCACATAGAGTAACTACAGACAAGAATTGCACCTGTTTCATCAGTCTGGGAAATGTAATTTGTGAAATCCTACTTCATCATATATTATCAGCATAATTCCCATGAAAGATGCAGAGTTGAGTAAGCAGTTCCAAATTTTACTTTGTAGGCCAATCAATGGATAAACTTCTGCAAGAGTGACAGGAATTACTACAAGTTCTCTCAAGGGCAGCATCACCAAATGTTAAACAAGTCAGTCTTAACAATCAAAACAGAACATCTATTAAAGACAAGAAAAAAGGAGAAATCTATTGCCCCATGCTTTCCCTTCAAAAGCATTCATTCAACTTTAGGGACAAAAGTGACAGCAAGAACAAAGTCTTGTCATTTTTCTGAGTAGCTTTGTATCTTAAAAATAATGAGAAAAACAATGTTGGAACAAAATTAGAGATACATTACTTACAATCCTACTACAATGAAACTGAAAAATGAGGCAGAAAAAAAACAGGCTAGTTTAGAATGTAGACATTCTTAAAACTCAGAAATAATGTATCTAGAAAATAACACTATAAACATCCATTTATAGATGTTTTTTTCTTCCAAGTCCCATCAGTTTCTTGTTTGTCCTTCTGTCTGCTAACCTCACATCGACAGGTAAGATTTAAAAGTAAGCTTTACGTGCAAAGCACAGAGTATTCTAAATCTATTGTTAGGTGGGCTAACATCTGAAAAGTGTTATATGAAATCTTTCAAGTTATAAACACAGGGAAATACTTCCCAGGGCAATGGTCAGCCAGTCCTTTAAACAGCCACAAAATACTCCAAACAGAATGGGCCAAATGGCCACTTGGTTATGACCTTGGGGAGCTCAGAAGAAGACAAGACAGATATAAGGCAAATGAGACACCTAGCTAAGGCTGTGTCTGTTTCAGATTTCAATAAAAAGACAATCACAATTCTTGTGGCATCTCATACTTCCCAAGTCTCTTGCAGATGGGAGAACAACAGATAGCTGTTCATAAATTTACAGTGCTCTACGGAGAAGTAGGCACAGCATAGAGGTTGTATCATAACTTGTCAATGCTGACAATCAGAAATGCATCAAGATGCACTGCATTACCAGCAGATCAATCATATAAAGAGACTACTTAAATTAAGTGCAAAAATTTGCAGAAGAGTTCTAGAGACTAACAAAAAATCAAGACTCTTGCTTGGATAACGGTTGTGGACCTTCCTATGATGAAAGAGGGGGACTGATGCATTTGTATGACATGTGCTTAATATCTGCTAAATTTTTCTGAGGTCTGGGTACCTTCTCTTTAAAATTAAAGTAAGAACTGAAGACTGATAATGTTTTTCCCCCCACCTCACTGATTTGGCAAAATCTGTTCCTACTGAACTATAATATTTTCCACTTTTTTTCTCTACAGAAAGAACCTTTACAGAGAACTGCTCTATTTTAACCTTGAAATAAGGGTCTGTAAACTCTTTAAAACCAAAGAACCTTCAGCTAAAACTGACACAGACTTATAGTTTGTATTGAACCATGTGAGACTGCAAACCAGTGACAGCAAAACTTATCAAAGGAAACGCTGACCTCTGTCAGTCTCTTCACACTCAGCCACACATACCAAGATTTTGTAGTTATCCACAAATGGAGTAAAAATAATGCAAGTGGCAGCAAGCCTGAGGAAAAGCTCTCTTCACAGTCCTCTATGAAGCAACATTTTATTGCTGGTACTCCTACTCAATACAAGTAGTTTAAAACCCCACATATAACACACATTCTTGGTTCGTAATAAGCACTTATTATTCAATACTCCTTGAACACATAAATATTTTACATCATTGCTCAGGGTACGTTTTTGTTGGTGGTGCATCATTTTATATAAATTTATTTCCCCACAGAGATGAGTGGGAAGTGCCCTTTTCTCAGAGTGCTTTAAAGATTCAGAACCTGGATCTAGTAGCCCAGGTTTGTTTTTTTTTTACTATAAGCACTATTCTAAGTATTACTATTAGCAGAGGCTCTATGCTTTTCCCATACAAATAATTAATCTTGCTTGTAATTAAAATTGTTGTACAGGTTTACTTCCCAGGTCTTTTACTTCATGACCACTACAAGGGCAAAAGCTATTTTCCTCATCACCAAGTGCCTTAGAATAGACACTACCTTGTATTAGGCAACATTTGAAAACAATATGGTACCTCACCTAATAAATGCTATGCTAGCACAAGGTAAATCAACACAACAAAATGGTAAGCATTACACTCTTAAGCAAAAATGTATACACTAGAGTCCCTTAAAGTGACACCAAATGCTCGGTTATATTGCCTCAAACCAGGAGGAATCGCATTACAGTTGCAATAGTCAAAACATAAAGGGAAGCCAGGTTTGCAGGGAAAAAAGTCTTTCACTAGGCCAACTGCCCAGGCTAGAAAAGTTAGATTCCAGCATTAAGTCTTCACATGTAGCAACACCATATCAGCTGATTTTTAACTGTCTTTTTTTCCCTGGAAGCCTATAGCAAAAACTTTCAAGGATGCCTAGCAGCCCAGACTGACTTCTAAAAGTGCATATAAATTCCACACATGAGCACTGGCAAAGAAGCTCTAGAAACAAGTCCTTATTTCTGGTCACTAAAAAGTTCTTTCATCTGAA
The DNA here is from genome assembly GCF_000700745.2 of Antrostomus carolinensis. Taxonomy (NCBI): domain Eukaryota; kingdom Metazoa; phylum Chordata; class Aves; order Caprimulgiformes; family Caprimulgidae; genus Antrostomus; species Antrostomus carolinensis. The sequence continues at coordinate 182,561 of NW_010339060.1, forward strand.
ATAATGTGCTCTCAATGAGGCAAGCTCTTATTTGTTTGAGATATGGATAACTGCAAAAAGCTATTGCCCTATGACAGCTAATAACTAAGAAACTTTTCCTTTACATGCTGTTAATATCACACTAGAAACTCATGGTCAAAAGTCTGGTTTCAGTATTTCTAACAGAGCTATTTACATGCTCTTTCCCCGCCCCCCCCATCTTACCTCTGTAACCGGCAATTCAAGCTGAACCACGTCATCTTGTTTTGAAACAGGCGTTTGCAGAGCTGTGTCTAACAGTAAGATGCCATTGAGATCTTTTCTACATCCTACTGCATAATCATCCACAAAGATCACTTTGTCCACAGCAGAAATATACTGACATTTCACCCGTCCACCTGGTTTAGCTATAAAGGGAAAGACAAAAAGCGAGATCCAATTAGGAAACAGCTTTTATAAAAGGCCTCTAATATCTGCTCTGGAAAGTAATGTAACACTTCAGCAAAATCTTTACTTCTTGAGATGATAAAAAACTAGCATTTTAGCTACTACAACTTTCATCAAACTTTTATATTTCCTATGTTAAAAACAAACAACCAAAATCTATACATCCATCAGCAACTACAACCATTTTACTCCTATAATAGAAGCCATCATTCAAGTCCTGCTCCTACCAGGAAGCATAAATTAGTGTTTTCAAGCCTAATATACATTCATGATGTACTTGATGTTAGCTGACAATCAATAATAGGAATTAAATTGCACAAACCAGCATGAAAAATTAAGACAAAACTGCTAAATTACCACTAAGGCTGATTAACACCGTTTCATCAAGCAAACAGTACTCAAACTTCTGAAAACTAAGTACAGCATGTAACATGTGCCAATGCTACACGTGTTCCTTGAGACACCAAGGTAGCTTATTTCTGCTCAGTGCTACACACGTGGTGTCAATCACAGGTTAGAGAAGTTTGGTGGGGGTGGAGGAAGACTGTCAGCAGATAAATCAGGAAAAGCTGTGGCAATGGATATTATCCCCAGAAATGTTTAATGTTCCTCAACATTATTACTTGTCTAAGGCTGGGCGGATTGTAAAACTAAATCCATGTAATATGCTATCTGTGCAGAAGGCAAAATGCTTTAATTCATGGAAAGTGTAAGCTGCTGCTGCTACAGAAGCAGACTGTATGTGTGTTATAAGTATATGGACACATTATCCAAAGGGCAAAGCTGAAATCGCTGAATTGTCAACATAGATCTCTTCTTGTTGCACAGGAACAGGAGTTTCACTAAATTTTGCATTAATCAAGTCCTGTCCCTGTTCTCCTCTTTCCTCAGACACTGGATACTATTTTTATCATGAATAATTAAAAATCACCATTTAGGTAGCTAGCATGCAGATAAAGACACCTCCATAATTCTGCTGTCTTCGCATTTTGATATAGTTAAATGGAAATTAAAACTTGCCCAAACACAGGGCACGTCAATCTGACCACATTGCATCTGTGGCATCCTCTCTTGAAAACTCAGGTCAAGAATAGTTGTCAGCTGCCCTTCTCACCAAAATTTTGGAAACAGTGACTCATATACTCTTAAAATATAGTACATACGCCTTTGCTTGCACAAAGTATACTGCAATTGTAATCATTGCTCTAGCAGTCAGAAACACTTCAAAGAGCCCTGGAATCACTTAATAGTTGTGAAGTCCTTAGCCCTATCTCAACAAAAAAAGGTCCTCTGAATGGCAAATCAACTAGTTCCATACTGTATTTTTGCCAATACATTGGAGCTCCTCACACAAGACTTTCTACAGACAACACAGCTGCAGGCAAGGAAGTAAGTCATTCTACAGAAAAATAATGGTTTGACAAAAATTCAAATACAAGCTTTAACATCTTTAAAAACATTAGTTTCAACAATGTACTGGACACTATTATGTAAATAAACTGAAAGGGATCTGATGCCCTAAACCAGAAACCTCAGTAGATCCACATGGTGTTTGCCTTCTATTCAGATGGATTGTTACAGGACACTTTAACCCATCACTTCTCCCCTCCTCCTTCCCAGAGAAAACAGGAAAAGCAGCTCAACTTTTCTGTCAGTGCCAACACCATGAACAGTTTCTTTTGCACTTTCCTTATTTCCTGTCATGCATGGGAGTATGCTCATGCCCTATGACTACGAGTTCAGCAGCCTGTAGGAGCCCCAGCCCTTGTGGCTTTCCAGGCTAGATCGTTCTTATTTTATAATTTCTGTAGTGAAGTTAGTGAAATCTCATGTCTAAAGCACCAAGTGGCTAACTAATATCCTCTGTGCACGCAGTCTCAATTTTTAGAAGCCACTAATGAGGTAGGTAACATGCCTAATCAATATAATACTTCTGCTTTGTTAAGAAACAAAACAAAAAGTTGTAACTACAGCACAAGAAATATATTGCCTAACAGCTGCCATTCTCACTGTGCTGGTTAATTATTTTGGTTGGTTACACTGACAGAAAGACTCTGGCCAAACTATCTCTAGAAAGTTATTTACAGTTGCTGGTTGTATTTTATTCCATACACATAAAAACAAAACAAGCTCCCTTAGCCTAAGTCAATGGAGCTTGAAGGAAATGATTCAATCAACAGTGTTGTTCCAACATCTTGGGGAAACACACTCTGCAACTGACTGGTTTACACTCTGAATAGCCTCTGAACTGTTGACAAGCTATTTTGTAAATTAGGGAGATTAATTTTGAAGTACAGAGAACACATTTCAAGCTGGTTCTACTGCTTGAAAACTCTATCATAGTTCACATATGGCTGGCCATAGGATCAAAACAGTCGGTTGAGAAACAGAAAACTAAAGAATTTAGATGTCATCGCTGTAGAAGAAATGCCCAGAAAAGTTTAATCATCCTCAAAGCACTGGCAGAAGGGTCCTTTCTAACTCAGGATCAATGTTTTACAATGTGCAAAAGGACTCCAACCAATACCCTTTAACAAATCTACCAGTGGCACGACAACATTATGTCCTGCCTGTTCAGTCTGGCAAAGTCTACTAGCAATAAGTAGTGATCTGCATCTTCACAAATCACAGTTCAAAACTTCCACATAAACTCACTAAATTACTTAAGCCAGATCATCAAAACCCGACTGTTATTTTCATTTTAGCCCTAATTCCTTCAGCTATGACGGAAGGGGAAATAGCCATTCAAAGTTTTTAACAATTTTGCTCTTCAGTGCTGGCACAAGTGGATCACTCGCAAAATATCTGGCTTATCTGTCTGGGATTAAAGACAAAACAACTCACAAAGTCATCATTAAACCTTCTGCCAGTTCCTACAAGGAAACCTGGCAGGCTGCTACTATGCTAGAAGTGCAAGCCCAATAGTATACTACATTATGCCATGCCATGTCATCTATAACAACCTTAGAACTAGCAATCTGAAAACTTAAAACAAAAGCAAATGAACATCAGATTGCAGAAATAAAGAATTTGAGAAAAGGAACATTCGCCCTCCGCCTTCTCTAGTTTGAACAATATACAACAGAGATCAGCAATTTCCTGCGATCAAAATCTGACCTACAAAAAAGATATTGGAGAAACCAAACTTTTTTGGAGAATATATAACGGTCTAAGTAGCACCTATTGCCCCTTCTTGTCTGCAGACATTAAGATGAATCAAACTAATTAGAGAATTAGCCTTGTGTTTCAAGAAGTAGAAGAATGAAAAAGCTTGTCTCCATTTCTCTGCTACAGACAGCTTTAGCCTCAAAGCCTTAGAGCTTAAGAGAAAGTGGCTGTCACCTGAATATACACAGCCACCATCATGAAGAGATGTAGGTTAGTTGATGTTGACAGCAACACCTTTGGTTACCTTTCAAACAGCTAGCCAGGAATGGCGCTAAAGCACATAACAAAGTCAGTAATTCTCCTGACAAGAGGCTCCAAATGCACAGCACGCAAAAAAACTCAAACATTTTCTAAATTACAGTAAAGTAACACTTTTATGCGCAGCTATAAAGTGAGAGTGGTAAACACATGCATCATAGCACTAATTCCATCATGCCAAGAACAATCAAACATCCACAACTTAGATCTATGAATGCAACTAGATCTTTAGATTAAAATAACGTTTTTGGAGAAACAGAAATCCCATCTGCTCAGCAAAACACACATTATGTGAACTGATGCCAGGTTTTGCACTTCCAGTTTAAACTAGAATATCCAAACAGTATCTCAGAACTCATTTCAAAATATTGCAACCGTGGGAAGCTAAATGGATAAAGTTTCAGGAGATCAAAAGCCCTATCTATCCTATTAACTTTGTATAATTAGATTTGAACATCAAGCTATCTAAAGACAAAAGAATCCAAAAACTTGAGAGAAGAGAATGGTACAACTACAGAAATCCTTAAGATTTACTGTTAGAATTAAAACCAAAATTTTAATTTTACCCTTTCTACTGTGAAGTGTGGGTGTAAAGCTTCAAGTTTAGGAGATATTACCACTCATGGTAATATGCTGTGTGAAATTCTCCTTCCAGAAGCCAGGTTAGTAGGCAGCAAAACCATCCTTTCCATCACAGACAAAAGTGCTTCTTGCCAGAACATTGCTCAGCTAATTCTCACACATTTTTCACATCAACTTGGGATTTAAAAAACCATACTATCAGTTGTCCTCATTTGTTTAGATGCAGGTGTCTCTCCTACTGCTGCTGTTTCACATAATCATAAAACCAACTGAAAAATCCAGTTAATTTTATAATGAGAAGTTATAATTAACACAAGTTTGCCAAGGCAAGCATTATCAGAATACTCGCAGTTTGAGTAGGTTCTACGGTACAAATTTAAAAACAAAACCAAACCAAACCAAAACACCCCCCCCAAACCAAACTGTCTTAAATTTAACTTGCTATCTTAAACTGCTATATTTGCAGGAAACTATTTTGAACTAACACTACATAAAATCACAATTATGGATCAGTTGCAAAGGGTAACACTTTCACATGAAAGAGTACAAAAAGCAAACCCCTGCAAGTCTGGTTTAAAAAGGAGAAAGTTGTCTCTAAATTGGTTTACATCAGTGGCTCCCAAAGGAAACAATGACATGATGATTATGAACATATGGGAACACAGCAATGAGAAGATGGCTAAGGCATGGCCAAACCAGGCCATGACTGCTCATCATCACTGAATTTATCAGATACAGATTCTCTCCTGTTCTTCCTCTTCTGCTCACCTATATCTTCATTGGGACCTTTAGAAGTACAGTTTTATCTTCCAGGTCCAGCCCCAGCCCCTTATTTGCTCTAAGTATCACCTCAAAGCATTTTGCTGCCACCATTAAGACACTCCATGGGTCCTTCCTTTCCCAAAACAAAAGCATTCCCAGACTGGAGGAAAAGATGAAAAGGAATCTATTGGATGAACTCAAGTTCACGTTGCTATTTTAGATGAAGTAGACAGGCTTAAACCAGCTATACACAAGCAACATTTTCTCTTTTAGATTTCACTATCTACACACACCTCCATCTGCCACATCACCTGGAAGAGCAGTCCAATATGGCCGAATAAAGCAAAAGCAAGTTCAGAGTTGAAAAAGAAAACAAAAAACATTCTCCAAACAGCTAAAGGAGACAGAAACACCCAGCTTGACATCACAAAGTGCCTTCAAACTTCCTTATTTGCCAAAACTGGATTTAGTTAATCAAGAACAAGCCATGTGATCTACAGTTTATCTTTCTCTTTAGCAACAAACAGGACAGAGCTGTTTCAGTATCAGTTTCATTCTACGATAGCTGGTTTTAATAATCCTTCTTAGAGCAGAATTGAAAGACATGTTATGTAGGCCAAAGCATTGGAGACTGCCACATGAATATTAACTAGGTATGTCTGATCAAGCAACTACTAACAGAAGCTAACATTTAACACTTAAAAGGTTTCAGAACATAAATAAAAACCCACTGAGATCAAGGCAGCTCATATCTCACTAGCTTTGCAGGCATAGGGTCCTCTTCCACCCTGCAGACTTAAACAGAGACTGAATCAGCAGGAAGACACTGGTGAGCTCTTTGTGCCCACGCTCTTCATGTTGTTTCAGATCTCCATGTATCTAACATTACTGCCATCTTGTATCCCGTACAGAACGTAATTGTTCACAGAGCTTTATGCCATTATCCCCAAAATTTAAGTCCCTGCAATTCTCCTGCAAACACCTCACAGAAGACAGTATCTTCTTCAAAATTTTTCTCAAAGTGAAAACTATGATTAAAAATTTTCAGGAAACAGTATCCACACGGAACCAGAGACAGGCAAGGAATACTTCACTGCTCAGTAACAGGAAGTTTCCATTCTTCAAGAGCAATTCCCATCACAGCATTTCACAACAAAGAACCTTTGCCAGATGAAATTTTACCACTAGTTCCTCTTTTTGTCACTAAAGTGGCTAGAGCATCCGAGATCACCCATTATGCATCCTGCAGTCTCTGTAACAGGAGAGAACATCTCCAGTTATGGCACTTTTTAAACTCCAAGACTGTTTGGCAGGAAATGGTTTAGCTTCCACCCCGCCAAGCCCCAGTACTATAAGGAGCTTTCAAAATACCAAGTTAGGAGAAGCAGCAAGTTCTCAAAAGCAGATGGATGGGCTACAAGGCAAGTGAAAAACTGGCTAGACTGCCAAGCACAAGTTAGTAGTTACAGATTCAACATCTACCTGGCAGCCACTTATGAGTGGCACTCAGCAAAGCTTGATATTGTTTGCTATCCTCATTGATGGCCTGGATGATAGGACAGACTGTACCTTTAGCAAGACTGGATGACACCAAATGGAAGGCAACTGATGCATTAAATGGCAGGGCTGCCTTTTAAAAGGATCTCAAAATGCCTGAGAAATGGCTTGACACAAACCTCCTGAAGCTCAACAAAGACAAATGCAAGGTCTTAGACCTGGTATGGAATATAAGCCCATCATCAGAAGCTGGGGATCAACTGTCTAGGTGGCAACCCTACAGAATGAACTTGGGATCCTGATGGACAGGCTGAACAAAAGGCAGCAATGCATCCTCACAGTGGCCAACTGTTACCACACAGGGGACCAAACAGGCAGTAGATCAGGGGAAAAGGTTAGTCCCCTCTGCTCAGCAATGTTGAACCCACATCCAGAATACCATGTCCGGCTTCAGTCCTCCATCTGAGATACCAGCATATATGGGAGGTACCCCTGAAAGGGTACTAGACAGTTAGAAGACTGGAGCATACAACACATGAATAAAGACTAAGATAACTGGGTTCATTTACTCTGTAGAAAAAAGGGTTGAAATGCAACACTGAACACAAAAGCAACCATAATGGATCAGAGGAAAATGCACATGACCCCACATTTTGTCCAAGACAGTGGTCTAAACCAAGTGGTTAGTGAAGAATTTAAGATAAGGTATGTATATAATGGTACTTTACTGTAACACTCAGTCCCTGCTAATTTGTGCTCAGGGACCTTCTGAGACAAAAAGTGATTTCTTTTTTATATAATGAACTTTGATAGGTTGTTCTTCCATCAGTTTGTCCAATGGTGTTGTAATTCCAATAAATATCTAGCACTCACAATGTTCTGTAAACCAGGAGCTCTGTATTTTACTGTTTCTCACAGTTACTTCTTTTGATGCTCTCAACTCTTGTATTAGAAGAGACAATCAACTCCCAATCTATATTTTTCACACATCCAGAATTTTGCAAACCTCTCTCATTCTCTTACCTCCTCATTCCCAATCATCCCCATCATCATAATAATTTTTTCAGGTTGAATACTTTCTCACAGACATAAGCTATCCCACATCTTAAGTTTCTAGTTGTTACATGCTTTCTGAGTTGGAAATATCAAAATTGCACACGTACAGACATTGAAAGGTTCATAATCTCCTCAGCAAGTTCTGTCACTAGAAGGGGACCTTCAAAAAAGCTAACTTAAGTCTTGTAAGCCTGGTCTTGCCAGGTTCCTTCTATAGGTAATGGGTAGCAGGTTCCTCCAAAAGTTGAGTAAGGACTTTTCCTTTCTCTGTATTGAATGGAGAGGCAACCTAAGGTTATTTGTTGAAAAATGCTAATCTTGTTAATTCAGACTTTAAAAAGCTATAGAAAACTGAACACAAAAAATCCACTAATAAACAAAAAATCTCACAAGCAGTGCTATATGTCATCATTTACATCACAATATAAATCTAGGATCCTGTAGAAGACAGGTCAACTAAGTCTATCACAGTATTTCTCCAGTTACCAGTGTCTTCTTGCTTTCCAATAAAACACTCCTTATCTCCCCAGCCTTCACAGCCATCTATCCAGCTTCCTACTTCCTTAACCATTTCCCCATTGTCATCCAGCCACTCCATCAGAGCTCTCAGTCCCACCCCTCACTCTCCCAGCTCTTCCTTTCCATGAGTCTCTGTGGCCTGTTGCTCAGTAAACAGAGTTTATCAAATTCTTCTCCTACAGCTGTCAAACGCTCAGATGAGATGTTGATTGCTTCTCACTCAGTCAGGTCAGAGAAGTGCGATGGATCAAACAGTTTGCCCTCCACAAACTGTACAGGGGACTAAAGAATTGCCAACAGACTGTATGCTATGCATGCCTTCATTAACCAGCACTTGAGATGGGATATGTTTTCACTAATGCTACTAATTTTCAAGACGACTTAACTGGTAAGCAAATTGTTTCCTCTCTTAAGTTACACATTAAAAAAGTTATCAATAAAATACTCACTGAAGAGCCCTAGCAAAGACCTCAAGAAAATGTTAAACATAATGGAATTCCATTTATGTGACAGTTATTATTTCCATAATTTTACACTCTTAATCTAGGCCATAAAACAAAAGTTGTTTTTTCTGCCTCGCTTCTTGTGCATCATCCTTATCTGTGGAGTGCTCTTTCCCCTAACTTACAGGTAAAGCTGCACAATAAATGTTTTGCATGTACCAGACTTCCTGTCTGCTTTTTGACGAGCAGTGTGCACTGGATCCTCACCAAATCTCTATACTCTTCCCAAAGACAAGGCAGCAAAGGAATTGGGCCAATATACAATCTATTATTTGATTCCACAGAAACCAAAAGAAGCTGCAAGTGTCAGTATCCACATGTACTTCACAAATGGAAGAACTGAGGGCAAGAGCTGTTCTTTTTAAACCATCCACTCAGTGATAAGCACTCATCTGGTGACTGCAGGCAGTCATTGAAATTAAGAGAGCATTAACTATTTAAAGGACAGCTTTCTAACAGTAGAAAGCAATACTGTGGCATCACTTAAGAACTATCAGGAAAGTGAACTGATCCACGTGTAAATTTTTTATTTAGAAATAAAAAAAATGGTGAGCAGCTACTGATCCCAGTGGAACAGACAACATGCAACAAGCTATCTCCTAACATGACCTAGGACAGACTGATATGCTCAAAAGTTGTCCAAGAGTCCACATGGTTGTAAGCCTTATCTCCATCTCCAAGACAGCCTAAGAAGCATTTTTGAAAGATGCCATATTGTACATGGAGAATTAAAGAATCCTCATAACAGCAATGATGTACAGCTTTGTTTCCTGATTTGAAAGTAACCTGGAAAGAAAACCTGAAATGACGGATCAATATTGTAACAAAAAATCAGACATAATCACTATTAAAAGCTTGAGAGAAACAATTAAGGTGAATCTTCAGTCTAGGACAGAGTTTTCTTATATTCTGTCTCATAAAATCCTAGATGTTGTATTTCAGTTGAGCTCAAGTTATGGATACCAATGCAACAACAACCATAAAAATACTGTTATAAAAAATATAACTAAAGCCTCAGAAAGGGGTTCTACTGAGCCAGCTAACATTATGGTGGGCTGACAGAAAGGAGAGTATACTAGATCCAAACCACTGATCACCATGATGTTCAAAACAGTAAAAAGATCCCAGCTTCTAAAGATCATCACTCTGGGCAATCCAAAGCAAAAACCTTCTCCATGTTTCCATTACTTGGGAGTCCAAGAGAGATTTACCTGCTTTCTTTCATAATGTTCTGGACTGGAACTAATGAATTATCTCTGCCAGAACATATTTCTGCCAAGTTTCTTCTACATTTTACATAATATGGTATACAACATGACTGGGAGCTGAGCTGAAGGCTCTATCACATAAGCACATTAAAAGCTGTCTTGACCAAACCTGGATCACAATCAGCACTGAGGCTGAAAATCAGTATTTTCCCAAGGATTCTACAGATCAATGGGAAATACCTTATCTACCTATGAGGTGGAATAGGGCAGGAAGCCCAAGTTCAAATCCCTGATGCAGAGCACAGTGTTTCCTCTTCTGGTCAACAGGAAGCATTTAAAGATACATCTTCCTGCAGAAGACCTTCTTCAAAGCCCATTTGCAGAGGGCTAGGAAATTTCTGATTATCTGACATAAAGCATTCTGCAACATTTAATAATACAGCACTACTGCTGCAATGACAGCCATGAATCCATCAGTCCAGATACGTATGATCTGTCAATAAAATGAAAAATTTTGTGCTATCTTGCCTGGCAACGTAACATGCCTGCATCGCTGTCTGTTGTTACTTCTGGATCTCTGCAATAAACACAGTAATGCAAACACCCCTTTAAAGCCACATGAAAATAAAGAGATCTCTATTTTTACTCTCTTTTAGCTTCTGCAGAAGATAATCCAGATGTGCTTCCACAGAGCCGGAAATACCAATTAACAGCATCTTGACAGTGTGGCAAGATGCACGGCAAGTAAGAAAGGATGTCTGACATACTCTGATTAAGCCAGCAGACAAATGGATCACACAGCAGTTTAGTATCTTTATTGGTATAAAACACTGGACTCTAATCTATCAATTCTCCTCTTCTGTTCTCAGGTACTTAAGGGTCCTTCATGAATGACCTTAAGATCACATAAACAAATGAAATGATTTCTTTGAGAAGCATTTTACCCAGATTAGCATTGTCATCCAAGTATACTCAAATGCAAAGTGGGCTGTAGCACATCACTAAGATATCTGACAATACTCCTCATGTGATGAGAAAATAAACAAGGAAAAAATTCTGTATTAATAGCAACAGCCTTCATTATTAATATTTTTTGTCTCATAATTGACCAAATGAAAATAAGAGACAAGAAGGTGAAGAAACTCCACCCAAATTTGAGGAATGAAGAAGACAACTTGAGCAGTATTACAACAGTGAGCTTGAAACCGCTGAAATTGCTGACAATGTCTTCCAATTATTCAAGCCTAGAATTGGGTGCCAGAGTATCCCATCAGTTTCTTCCTAGAGATTATAAGAAATGTACACTCCCTCTATGGCTTCCAAGCTGCAAAAGAGAATTTTTTTCTCGTTTTGCCTTTTGCATGACATAGAAAGGAATGAAAAAGAAATAGAACTGGATATCCCTTGACAGATTTCCTAGGCTCCATAACTCAAAGTGAGCCAGCTAAAGACAAACAGGACTTCCCAAAAGGGAATGCTGACAGATAGACAATGGTGTTGAACTTGCTGTCACAGGTGAACCTCGTGGGCTGGGATCTATTTCCTTCTAAATTCTTCTGTTGGAGGAACAGCAGTTGAAGACCTCTGGTAAAAATGTAGAATCGCTGTTTCCCCTATAGGAACTGGTACATATGTACAGTGAACAGGTCCTTCTCCATATGATTCAGAATTCTGTATTTTGATTACTGCTGGGGCCTCTATGGTAATTTAGAAGGCTTTGGCTATGAAACACGGTACATTTTAGCAAATGAGGCTCTGAAGCTATTGCTATGTCAAATTAATCTAGAAAAACCTACAGAAACATACCAGAAGGTCACTGTCCATCTGACGGTACATTTTAGTTTCTTACTGTGTTCCCGGCCAAGCTTCTCTGGGAATTACAGCAGTTTCGCTATTTTATTTGTAAATAGAAGGAACTGATAAATCAAACATCTCTACAATCACTAAGAGAGTCACTCAAGATTATTCTGGAAGTTTGTTTTGATTCTTGGGAGATTTTTTTCTGTCTTTTTTTGTTTTGGTTTTTTTTGAGGTGGAGGAAAAGGCTCATCCTTAGAGCTGTATTTGGAGATTGATCATTCATGTTCTTTAACTACCAGTGTTCAGCTTGAAACTGAAAGCACGCAAATATTTAAATGCCAAAGAGGGAAAATAATGTTCTTGAGAGACTTGCATGATAGATTCAAAACTAGTCCTGACCAACCACTACAAGCAAACACAAAAATGCATAATATCCAGTAATGACAAGAACTGTCCTTGCACTCCCAGTCTGGCTCTCTGAAATGCATATAGTGTGCATGCAACAGCCTTGGTAGAATAAAAAGGAAAACCTTGTGACCAGGTAAGACAAAGATTAATGTTAAAGGATCACCTGATTTTCCCTCTATAAATGCTACTCTTATTCACTACCATGCTCTGGGCTGCTGCAAATGATCACCTGGCCCTCCTGAGTAGGCCTACAGTGCCCATACAGGAAACAGATTACAGATGATCACACACTTTCAAGTGATAGATCTGGTGAAGGTATAGTATGGTATAATAACAATAATCCTCACTGAATTCCTACAGCTTGGGCTCAGAAGAACAATCCCTGGATCATCACATACATCAGACCAATGCTGTTGACATGAGAAACTGAAGCACACAGGCCAGACCAGATTCTAATGTTTGTACCTGATCTATAACTGAACTGTCTTTTGGCTGTGAATCTTTTGTCTTGCTCTTTCACACACCAAAGAGAGCAACTGCATTTACATGCTAGCAAAGGCAGCCTCCTCTTCTCCACCAGATTCAGTATTCCACAGGTTCAATCCTTTCACTGAGAATGAGCTCAAAGCTTAACGTACTGCTGCAGTGAACTAGAACTGCAAACAAAACAACGTTGAGGCTTGGTGGTGTTTCCTTTCCTCCCCTCCTCCCTTGATGGGGATCCTTTTTCTTCCTCTGCTTTCTAGAATGAGAGGCCTGCTACGTTTTGGTTTTCTTTGGGTAATGAGCAACACCATTTCTGTCCAATATAAATCTTTTGGCAGGGCAAAAGACCTGCAGCCCCAATTACCAAGGAGGAGAAGCAGTCTCCCAAGAGAAGCAGTTCTGATTCCTAGGGACTCTGGTTTTGGTTATAGCATTGGAAGTCCCTGAAGCAACAATATCCTTTGACCTGTCATTTATGGCAGGGGAGGGAGCAGGGACAGAGTTGGTCCACAGGTTTGAGTGTCCAACTACTGCTGTCCTACATGAAAAGAGCTCACCCTGTACAGAGCGAGCAGTCGTCAGAGAACAGCTGAATTCCCTTTTCTTCCTCTTCCCAAAGAAAAGCTCAAGAGGGAGAGAACAAGAGTAAACATGGTTGCCAACAGCCCCAACAGACACCAGCTGCTGAGATGAACCAGATTTCTGACAGGCAGGCCAGTCTGAATCTGTAAGGACATTCATTTAAAGTTTCTTCACACTAAACTAAGGTTGTAATTGTTTGGTTTTTTCCAGTAACATAATCATCAGCTACACTGCACAGATAAAATTTGGGTAGATTGCAAACAACCCTGTTGTTTCATGTGAGGAGGAGTAGAATCCATCTTTTACAGATGTGCTGTCACAGAGAAGACTGACACTAAAGGAAGTATACATGACTGAATGTATGTAACAAAAGCAAAGCAGTAAGTTATTTTTAAAAAGTTACTATTCAGGGGAGAAACGCCATTAGCATTTTGAATACTAAATTAAATCCCTTGCAAGGACTCTATCACAGAATCACAGAATATTAGGGATTGGAAGGAACCTCAAAAGATCATCTAGTCCAATCCCCCTGCCAAAGCAGGGGGAAAAGTGTAAAACAACAGCTTAAGCTTTGATTTACAGTTCACTTCTTTTTCAATTCATGAGAATTAAACACCTCCTACAGAGACAACCAATTACAAATTAAGTCCTCGATTTATGCCTCTTCATCCACAACTTAACAGCAATTCTCAAATTCTGGCAATAGCCCGGAGAAAAGAAAGAAATGAAGTTACTGATTAAAAAGTCATTTTAGGAGATGGTAGAAGAAAGGGAATTATAGAAACAGTGATCTGAACTCTGAAAAAAGTGAGAAACACCACACAAAAGCCTCATTTTCAATACAAGGAATCAACAACAAAAGCAGCTGACAGCTTCTTAATAATTCCACAATTATATTTCTTTTATCGCCCCAAACACTTAACCTTTACAATGCACTAACTTTAACTTATGAAAGGAAAGCACTGATTTTTTTGTCCTGTTCTCTTCAGTGTGATATTATAATACAGCTGCTGTTTTACAACGTGGAAAAACACATAGTCTATTACCCAGACTATGGCATCTCTGTACAATTCTTGACATTACTATACGACGTTTAGGTGGCAAACATCAACCCTTTCCTACCACCACTCAGGAAAGCTAGATCTTCGTGTAATGAGAACCTGAACATGGAAACACACAACTAGTAAGAAGTGTCTCTTTCTCGGCCAGGGGCCGGTCTCACAACATCCAAAATACACACACACACACACACACATCCCCCTGCCAATATTTTGACAAGTAGCACAGCTGAAGAACCATTCATGAACCAGGAACAAATCTTTTTCTACAGAGTTAGCTTGATAACAGTGTAAAAACACTAATGGGCAACAAAGAAAGCTGCTTCATAGTTATGGAGATGCTACAGTCTTAGCTTCCACAAAGTCAGTACATAACCATGTCTCCTTAACATAACAGCAAGGATTCTGTTACTAGCACCAGGGACAGCCAAGGTACTCAGCAGCCTAAAGAACTACACAAATAAATGTACCATCAAATAACTTTATGAAATATTCTCATCTTAAATAATTGTGACCTATAAGACAAAGGACACTTTTAAGAAATAAGTCTTCTTAACAAACCCAGACTAAGGCTCAATAAATAAATCGCTGCAGTATCAGATATCCGTACAATCCACAAACACAGCCCTACACATCCCCGCCTTCCATCCCCATTTAATCTTTTAGCAACCACGCCGACATGTTTCACAGCAGAAAAACGCCTCGGCGCTGCCTACACGAGCACCTCTGCCCCGAAGAGCAGGAACCGTTCAGGCCTGAAAAACAAGAAGGGACGAAGAAGAGCCGGGGGAACCCCCCGGCACCGAGGGCCTGAACCACGCCGGGCC
>NW_010339061.1:0-805 GCF_000700745.2 Antrostomus carolinensis
AATCTGGGACTCTGGGTTGTAATCCAAGCTCAGTAACTCTTTGCTTGGCCCACCATCTTTTGCCTGTGCCCTCATTAGCACTCTGGTTTGGGGCTGCAGTGGTTTTGAAGCCTCTATTTAAGAGTTCATTCCACTGAAAAATACTTGGTCCCAGGGAACAGACCAAACCTACTGTAAAATCCAGTCCTTGAGCACACAGTGACATTGTCAGGGCCTCAATACCCATTGCTTTGATCTACAATTCCCAATTGCACTTATTAATATAGAGACAACTGCTGGTAAATTCTTAAATGCCTCTTTTACCAGCTCATAACTGGCCATTCCCTAACACTGCATTTGTTCTACACGAACCGAGCTGCTAGAGCTGTCGCATGCCACACGGTCTCTTGCACAGCCCAAGGGCAGCCCAGCTGCTTTCTTACGTTTGCTCTTTCAGTCTAATAGAATCTGACTTGCAAGATGTTGTGTTGGAGACACCATTGTAGTTTAAAACTTCGCTGCAGCTTGCAGAGTTTTATCAAAGAGTTTTACCATCATGCTTAAAACTCTATAAACAACAGCAAAACCCACATGTCCTGCCCATTTCCAGCTATGGCTGCAATACAACAGCCCAGATGCTCTGGTTCCTTTTGCTTAACAACTTTTTAACAACTACATTACCACATAACAGTGTTTTGCACAAAAAAGATGAGCTCCTTCACCTCTGAATGCTGAGGCGGTAACAGGCCTCCCGATTACCGATGTTGCGAACGAAGAGAGTTTTCTGGGTGCTGCACTTGACCGGACAGACGGAGAAGTCCAGCTG
>NW_010339062.1:0-586 GCF_000700745.2 Antrostomus carolinensis
CAAAAAACCTTGAGTAGACCCCAAAAAACCATGAGAAGATTCCATAAAACCTTGAGGAGACCTCAAAAAGCCACGAGAGGAACCCAAAAAACCATGAGGAGACCCCAAAACCAATGAGTAGACCCCAAAAAACCTTGAGTAGACCCCAAAAAACCTTGAGTAGACTCCAAAAAACCTTGAGAAGACCCCAAAAAACCTTGAGTAGACTCCAAAAAACCTTGAGAAGACCCCAAAAAACCCAAGAAGACTCCATAAAACCTTGAGAAACCCCCAAAAAACCATGAGGAGACCTCAAAAAACCACAAGAAGACCTCAAAAACCATGAGAAAATCCTTCAAAACCCAGGAGAACATCTCAGGAACCTCGAGGAGACCCCAAAAAACCATGAGGAGACCCCAAAAATCATGATGAGAACCCAAAAAAACCCATGAGAAGACCTCAAAACCCATGAGAAGTTCCTCCAAAACCAAGGAGAACATCTCAGGAACCTTGAGGAGACCCCAAAAAACCATGAGGAGACCCCAAAAATCATGATGAGAACCCCAAAAAAACCATGAGAAGACCTCAAAACCCATGAGAAGTTCCT
>NW_010339063.1:0-3599 GCF_000700745.2 Antrostomus carolinensis
TTGCACAAGTCCAGGTAGATGACATCAGTGGTTTTAGCCTTGTCCACCAATGTTGTAAACCCTGTCATGAAAGACCACCAGATTGGTCAGGCACGATTTGCCCTCGGTGAAGCCATGTTGGCTGTCACAAATCACCTCCTCAATTCCCATGTGCCTTAGCACAGTTCCCAGGAGGATCTGCTCCATGATCTGGCCTGACACTGAGGTGAGACTGACAGTGTGAGTAGTCAGGGAAGATTATTCCATATTTAGCTGCTGTCATTCATCATCTTGAACTCCATGAAACATCCTGGAGAGCAAGGGAGAAGAGAACCTTCACCCCAAGTAACATTTTCATCCTGCCTCTGCTCATTTCAATCAGATAGTAATTAGCATTTTCTAAATTGCTGGAGTATTATAAAACATCTTCTATCAGAAATCCTGGAGCGAGTGGGTGGGGCCCCTTTACACCTCATTTCCCTGCTTTATTCAGAATGGATGTTCAAATTGAGCTTTCAGCTGAAAGCTACAAAGAAGGCCCATTATTCTGTGCAGGGAATATTGTTCTGCTTTGTAGCTGAAGAAAAATACACAACTAAGTGGAGAGGCTGAATGAGACTGAGGTGGATTCTTACTCTGAGTTCATTCAGACAAGCTCCCCTTGAAGCCCAGGGATGTTTTCTAAAATGAGATAGATGCTCAGCACCTATTTGAACCAGTTCTTCATCAGGTTGCTGATAAAGAAGGGAGCTGAGAGTGCTGTCTAATCAAGGGGAGAACAGGGTTTGGGGTGTTCTTGATCCTCTTATGCAATTAGTTAACATCTTGCACACTTGAGATCCCCACTTTTCAGCACCTACTCTGAGCTGTTATGCTCCCCAGCTGATTAAAGGTCTAATGTTGCTTTTTTTAAGGTAAAGATAACGAAGGGAAGTCACAGAATCACAGAATGTCGGGGATTGGAAGGGACCTCGAAAGATCATCCAGTCCAACCCCCCTGCCAGAGCAGGAACCTCAATGAGATCACACAGGAAGGCGTCCAGGCGGGTCTTGAATGTCTCCAGAGAAGGAGACTCCACACCCTCCCTGGGCAGCCTGTCCCAGGGCTCTGTCACCCTCACTGTAAAGTAGTTTCTTCTCAAGTTTAAGCAGAACCTCCTGTGCTCCAGCTCACACCCATTGCCCCTTGTCCTGCCATTGGGCATCACTGAGAAGAGCCTGGCTCCATCCTCCTGACATTCGCCCTTTACATATTTATAAACATTAATGAGGTCTCCCCTCAGTCTCCTCTTCTCCAAGCTAAAGAGCCGCAGCTCCCTCAGCCTTTCCTCAGCAGGGAGATGCTCCACTCCCTTCATCATCTTGGTGGCTCTGTGCTGGACTCTCTCCAGCAGTTCCCTGTCCTTCCTGAACTGTGGGGCCCAGAACTGGACACAATATTCCAGCTGTGGCTTCACCAGGGCAGAGTAGAGGGGGAGGAGTCACACAGGTGCCCTTTATATTCTTTGTCACATAGCAGAGTGGACTTAAAGAGACTGTCCCTGGAGAGGGAGCATGGAGGTGTAGCTACTCCCTTCTTACTCAGCCGCTTGCTCAGCTGTGCAGGTCAGAGCCACCATACCCTGGACATACTATTCCTGGGGAGGACTTGCAGAGATGTGGGTGAAGGTGCAGGCAAGCCCTTCTCAACATGTTCATCTCCCGGGTCTAGGGAGATCTGTGCTGTTGGCTGTGGGAGAACCTCTCAGGTTCCTGCCATGGGGCAGGTGATCCTCTGCCCAGCCACACTGCTTTCGCCAACGCATAGCGAGAACCAGAGCTGTGCAAACCTCCTCCTGGCTTCAGTCACAGAAAGGACGTGCAGCTTCCTCTGTGATAGCTGAGCTTCAACCTCTTCATCCATGAGCACACAGCTCTTCATCCCTCTGCTGCGCTGCTCTCCCGGAACATTGATGCTCATGCTGCTGGGAACAGGCTTCCATGGCTGCCCAGGCTTCCCTGGGTGCCTGCCTGCTGAGACAGCACTCCCAGCACCGTTCAGAGTTCTTTGGAGACCAGTTCCCTTTGTTCATTTGCGGGAACTCAACGATGGACTCTGCCACACGATCAATATGATCAAGCAAGAAGCCATTTATTTGTTCTAATACAGTTATATTTATACCCCAAAACTAATGAAATCACCCACACCCGTTACCATGTTCTTGGCTCTTCACTCGCAGCACGAGCAGTTCACATGCCCCTAATTGGCTGATGGACTTTGCCTGCATCCCTTCCTGTTTGCTTGCCAGGGTGCATCTTTTGGATACATTTGAAGGTTCCTTTCTCAGGCCTTGTTGATGCAGGTGCTGCTCATATCTCCAGACATGTATCCCTTCAGTTCCCACAGTTCTTTCAGGGTGTGCCAATACACCTTCTCACACTCCCCACAATTCCCCTCTTTTCTTTTTAGAAACAGAAAAACCTAAAGCTTAACTTACAACTTATCAGTACTTAACAAAAACACAAACCATAAACTTAAAGCTTAACTTATAACTTATCAGAATTTAACAAAAACAAAAGCCATAAACTTAAAGCCTAACTTAGCAGTTATAGAAATGCTTATATGCTCTTAAACTGATAATACATACATAAACAATTTTTCCTTAGTAAAAACTATCGTTACTAATTGCTTATATACTCTTAAACTGATAACACGTTTTTATTAGTTAAAAGCCATCGTTACACACGCTTGGTTATAACACTTGATTGGGTAAATCCACCTGTTCATGAGGCATTCTTTTTACTTCTGACTAATTATCTTAGGAATTTCTTATCTTGTTTCTCTATTCTACTTTTTCACTTAAATTCAGGAATTAATTGCTCAAGGCCGAAGCTGCCTGCAGCTTGGACTCTTAAAGGGCCAACATTCATTTTCATTGATTAAATGACTCAGGCTTCCAGCCCTCCACCTCCAACATCACGGTTCTGCCTGCTCATTTGTAGATATTCAAACTTTAATTGTCACCTGGAAGTTGGGGAAGGAAGGGCTCCTTGCTGTGCTGGCTCTAAAGGGCTGCACTGGATTTTTTTTTGCAAGTGTTTGGTCTCCTCTGCTTGGATTTTGGGCAGTTTCTCAGAACCCAGCTCTGATGTGCCATCAGCAACCCCACTGCAGCAGCACACGGCGGGGCTGGTTCTGTGCAGAGGGTGACGGCAGCTGAAGCAGAGCCCTTCTGGGATAACCCTGCTGTGCCAGCTCAAAGAAATACTGCCCCAAGGAAAACATTTGTACTCGAGGGGAAGGATGGATTTTAGTTCTTCCTGGTACAGTCCTCCTCTGCAGGAGCCTTGCTTACGGCCATGATCCCAATCCCACTGCTGGCACGCTCGCCCTGTGTGGTGCCTCTCTCCATCTCTCTGGTGTGGGATGTGGGGCATGTGCAGGTGATGGGGTGCTGGGTGAGTGCATGTGTCCTTTACCTTCCTGGCTGTCAGTATGTGTTCCTGCACAAAACCTCTTTGAGTTGGAAAAGAAAATATTAATTCAGAAAATCTGCACCTGAATTTGCCAATGAATTTGCAATGCAAAGCCACTAACTTAGAAAATTGGTGAATCACAGAATGGTCGGGGTTGGAAGGGA
>NW_010339063.1:4078-17442 GCF_000700745.2 Antrostomus carolinensis
GGGAGGAGAACCTCCCTCGACCTGCTGGTTGCACTCTTCTTCATGCCCCCCAGGATGCCATTGGCCTTCTTGACCACGAGGGCACATTGTTGTCTCATGGAGATGTATATCAAGTAGAAGTGAACTGATTGGGACAATCACTTCACCCCTGTCCAAAGTCCACTGTTTTTGGGAGACCCTGAGAGTGGCTGAGACTTCGGGCAGTGTGGACTTACACAGCCTTGCCTCTGCGTCTGTGTTGCAGGATACCCTGGAGATGTGCACCCAGGAGAATGAGTTCAAGAGCATCCTCTTTGCCCTCTGCTATTTCCATGCTGTGGTGGCAGAAAGGCGCAAGTTTGGCCCCCAAGGCTGGAACCGTTCCTACCCCTTCAACACTGGAGACCTCACTATCTCTGTGAACGTGCTGTATAATTACCTGGAGGCCAGCACGAAGGTGCGTGAATGGAAGGTGGGCTGTTCGGCGGCTTTTCATCACCAGTGATGGACTGGCTTGTGCTGAAACTCCTGGGAATTCTCCTGAAATGCCATTTCCTTGGTGTCTTTGGTTTTATAACTTCACAGTTTGGTATGCCGTTGTGGTGAGATAGGAAGCTTCAGTGTCACTCCCATCTGTAGCAGCTTACAAATCACACAGAATCACAGAATCACAGCATGGTGGGGTTGGAAGGGACCTCAGGAGATCATCCAGTCCAACCCCCCTGCTAAAGCAGGTTCCCTATGCCAAAGCAGGTTCCCTGCACCAGGTTGCACAGGAAAAGTGTCCAGGTGGGTTTGAACATCTCCAGAGATGGAGACTCCACACCCTCTCTGGGCAGCCTGTCCCAGGGCTCTGGCACCCTCACAGGAAAGAAGTTTTTCCTTAAGTTTGTCTGGAACTTCTGGTGTCCCAGTTTGTGCCCATTGCCCCTTGTCCTGTCACCAGCCACCAACAAAAAAAGCCCGGCCCATCCATTTGGCCCCCACATTTCAGGTATTTATAAGCATCGATAAGGTCCCTGAATCACAGCTAATTGTGTCTGTGGTCTTTATTAATTGGAAATACGTAGTGGTCTTTGCGTTAACAGAGCTTAGAATAAATTTGCATGTCAGTGGGGAAGCGCATGAAATCTGCGCTGTGATCAGTTTTCCTTGGGCAGGATTTAACTCCTACCCAATGTTTGTTTACTTAGAGACCTGCCATGGTGAAGTGGAAGCACTTGCTGTGCAGCTCTGTTCTGAGCGCTGTAGCCTGCGGCTCAGTGACACGGCTGGTGGAGCTCCGGCTGTCTGAGCTCTTTCATGGCCTCCTGGTTCATTCCTCAGGTCCCATATGATGATTTACGCTATCTCTTTGGTGAGATCATGTATGGAGGTCACATTACAGATGACTGGGACAGGCGGCTTTGCAAAACCTATTTGGAAGAATTTATTAAGCCAGAAATGCTAGAGGGAGAACTCCTCCTTGCTCCAGGATTCCCTCTCCCAGGGAACATGGACTATAATGGTTATCATCAGGTAAGCTCTTTGTTTTCTCATTATTTATAGACATAAATGTCTTCAATAAGCTGTCTTAGGAGGCCGTGAGCAGGACCTCAGTGTCTCAGCACACCTCCTGTTATGTCCCATTATGTTCTGTTTCTGTAGATGTTTCAGCATTTCCTTGGATGAACCAAGTCTAATGTTAATTTGCTACTTCATCATGAGCTCATTCTGTTCATGCATGAATAGAACAACTGTATTAGTTCTTGAGAATTGAGTGGAGCTCCTGGAAAATTACATTCACATTACATTTGCTAAAATGGCCTTTTCAAGCTCCTTTTATCATCAGTTTCGATGAGAAACACTGAAGGTCCTGTTGATCTACTTACTGATCTGATCTGTTCTTTGTACACAGATGTGGGAGCAGAGATAGGCATATTAGGCTGGTTTTGTTTATAAAACTTAATTACTGGAAGCTAAATTCCCACAAGAGATTTCAGGATATTGAAGATGAAATGCACAGTGGATAATTACTAGAGAAGGTCCAGGCCTGAGATATGTAGCCAAGACAAACTTTAGCAATTGCTAAATTTTCACAGCAGGAAACAGGAATGGAAGCGGTTCTGTAAACAATCGTGTGCTCCTCTCTCCCATCAGTTCATGAGTGTTTCAGCCACAAGCAGAGTTCTGTCAGCCTGGGCTTACTTAGTCTGATGGGTGATAATTCCAGTGCCAGGCAAAGTTCCCTGGACTCCACATCTAACCTGAACCTGAATTTCTCTGTACAGTACATAGACGATGCCTTGCCTCCAGAGTCTCCTTACCTCTACGGCCTCCATCCCAATGCTGAGATTGGTTTCCTTACCCAGACCTCAGAGAAGCTCTTCCGCATCGTGTTGGAGATGCAGCCCCGGGACACCAGCATGGGCGAAGGAGGAGTGGTGACCAGGGAGGAGACGGTGAGAGTGGTAGAGCTGTTGAATTTGTTGAATTTTGATACCTGTCTCATTCATAAGTAGTCCTGTCTAGCTCAGGTTTGTCTCACAAATGCTCATAACAATGTGTGCTGCCTTTGCTGGATACAAACCGAGTGTCTAAAACCATGAGCCTCATATTATGCAGAACATCACTGTGGTGGGATGTAATTGGAGTATTGTCAGTAATAGGACAGTGGCTTTTAATTACCCCCTGAACTGCAGTGTCTTCATTATCATCTTGTGAAGGCGTTGCAAATAAACCTTCTGTGTCCTCCACTGTCTGTGAGCACCGGTCCCTGTGCACCAGGCTGTGACTGGCATACCAATGGGCTCCCTGAGCATACCATCTGCCAGGTACAATGTGCCACCCAGAGCTCAGCCCACCTCTTACTGCTGCCAGCAGGTCCCACCCAGCTCCCAAGCTCCCAGGGGCCTTGTAATTCCTTGTTTCCAGCTGAACTCCTTTGCTATGCCTGTGTACCAGGCTGATCTCAGCCCTTCCTCTCAAAACTCACAGCTGATTAAAACCTGGCCCAAACATTCATATCAGGATCTGAAACCAGCCAACACTTGATCAGGTTTTTATTTCTTCAGTCTTAAGGTCCCAGCTCTGTGTTTCAAGCTTCATGAATTAATGAGTGGTTAATAGAAAGCTTATGTGAAGTCTGTGGTTTCACACGTGCTTCCTTTGGCTTGGTGTGGAGCTGGGGAACTTGCTGCCTTCACCTAAGGGGCTCTGAGAAGTGCTCAGCATGTTCAGTTTTAGTTCATACTGGAATTTGAGGTGAGGAGAATAATCCAGAGGTAGCAAAGCCAAAGGAGTTGCTCAGAGATAGCAAATGTGGCTGCCTCTTCTCCCCTCCCAGTGCTTTTGTTATCAAAAACCAATTAAATTCCTTGGCTGGAGAAGCACAGTTCTCATTGAGTGATCTAGCAGTGGTATCACAGGGCATGGCTACCCTTCAAACTCCAGGTGGCAGTCCAGAAGACTGTCAGAGGAGCACAGAAGTCCTCATGGCTTTCTCGATCTCTCTGAGAAAAGAAGCTGCCTGAAAGCAACCTGAGTGTGGCACTGCACTGTGCCTGAGGGATGCTCCCACAGCTCATTTTCATCTGGAGGTGATCTCTCATTACCTGAGCTATAACCAGCACTAACTGTGTCCCTTTCACTTGGTCCTTGAACAAGAATGAGTTAAGTGTTGTCTCAGCTCCTCCATTTGAGGACTTCCAGCCCCTGGTTTGGCTGAGGTGGTTTTAGGGACCTTGCAGGGAAACTGTGAGCCTGTCATTTTCTGGAGGTTCTGACAAGTCCAGATACTCCCACAGGTTTCTGAGGCCACATTACAGAAAATGAGCTGTAATTGTTGTGAGAAAATCAGAGCCAAAGGGATTTGCAAGGGAATTTCAAATGAGAGGATATTTCTCTAGTGCACCTGAGGTGCAGCTGAAGAGCTTTTCCAGCCAAGCTGTAGCTTTAGCTACCTAGCTGGTTGCAGTAACAGCCTACACATCATCACTTCTTTGTAACGTCTGACGCGAGTGTGGAGGGTTTGCAAGAGCAGTAATCAGAGGAAATTAGAGTACAGTGTCCAAAATAGGAATGTTGGTGGGCATGGCAATAAAATGACCCTGGGGTGCCTCTGCCACTGGCTGGCAGCTGTCACTGGCACCCGCACGCCAGGCTTTGCACATTAGATGGTAGAATTGTAACTGTGCTACGTGTTCTGAAAAATCCCCAAGAACCAGAAGTCTTGCTCAGGTTCCAGCACAGAAGTGAAGCATTGTGTGAGAGACTTCCATACCAAGCTGCCTAATGGTCCACATAAACCTGAGAGATACAACTCATCCCATGAAGATTAGGGGCTTCATGCCTCATTGTCAGCCAGAAAGGTTTTTATCTGGTTTATTTTTTAGTCACTAGAAACATCCTGTTGCATTGGAGCTTTCCCTAGTTGGTATTTAAAGATCTAAAGCACTGTTTCCAAATCAAACTGTGATGGTGACCAGAAGATAATTTTGTTTCATTATGCTTTTCTTCCATTAGTTCAGAATGCTCAACTCAGCTTAAAATTAGACCTTATATAATCATTTCTCTCTGTCAATATACCAGAGAAAACCAGCTCATAAGCTCAGTTGTCCTGAGGCTCAGCTAAGGCTGTAGCCCCATCTGTCTTCTTGCATTGAATCTGACCTTAGGAGAAGAATACAGGCTGTGGAGACCCAAGAAGCAAGGAGACTGCTACATGTCACAGTGACATTTTTAAACCATCATTTTGAAAGCTTTTCATCTGACATTAACTTTTGTAAGCATTTGAATTTTAATAGGATGGGGCAAGCTCTTTGAAAGGTGCCGTGCCCAGCACAGCTGACACTGATTGTTTGGGAGGCACTGACTGGCAGGTGGAGTTTTCATGCTGCGTCCAGGCAGCTGTCAGCTGCGGAAGCTTCAAGGGTCATTCACTAACATCCCTCTTTTCCCTTCGGCACACAGGTGAAAGCTCTTCTGGAAGAGATGTTAGAGAAATTGATGGATGAGTTTAACATTGCAGAACTGATGGCAAAGGTGGAGGAGAGGACACCGTACGTTGTGGTTGCCTTTCAGGAATGTGAGCGCATGAACATCCTCACCAGTGAAATCAAGCGCTCTCTCAAGGAGCTGGATCTGGGGCTGAAGGTAGGAGCTCTGGTTGCTTGCGACTGCAGCGCTGTAAAATCTTGATGAGTGGATAAGATGGTCAGGAAATAAAAGGGGTCACACACGGTTTTCAGCACCACTGGCTGCAAAACCAACTGGACTCCGTGGGGAAGGGCTCACAGATGACACATTGTCCACAAACCGTAAGCACAGGCACTGGGAGAGGTTAAAGATCCAGATAGCAAGGACTGCTTTTTGGGAACAGAGACCAGGCACTTCTGTCCAGCTAATATTGTAGCACAGCAACAATAGGTCACTCAGAAGTTGACATGTGGCCTATTTAAAGGTAAGCCAAAAAATCACAGCTTTTCACAAAATGCCCAGGTACTGGGGGGGGGGGGGAACTTGTAACAAAGCGTCATTAAAAGCACCAGCTGAGCTGAAATCAAAGGAAAGATTGGTCATGTGTGAGGATACAAAATGTCCAGAGCTACAAGAGAAAAAGTCTAAAAACTCCAGAGTTTTGGAAGAGACACAACTCCGCTTGCTGGATACGAGTCATTCGCTAATAGAGGAGCATCAGGATCAGACCTTCCCTATGGAGATACTGTCCTTGATTGCTCCACCCACAGTGGCCTCTCCACCCTGGTGAGAAACTAGACTACTCAAGGAGGTGATGTCTCTGTCCCTCTGGGTGGTGGCTGTGGTCAGTGCTTATGGAGAACAGTGAGGAGCTCGGACAGACCAGGGAGGATTGCACATTTCTGGGTCCAGTCAGATGTCCAAGCGGGCTGTACTTTGAGGCTGCATCCACGGTAGGGCAGGTCACGTACAGAATCCACTCTCAGGCAGTTAGTAGAACAAAATATAAAAGGCCACTGATGGACCATTAGGAGATAAACCAGCACAGATCAGACTGCACTGCAAGTGTGTGAAGACCGTACCTAGCCAGCCCTGGTGCCCTGTAGCAAGACTTTGCCTTCAACTTGTCATCCCAAAAGACTCTTTGCCATAGCATCTGAGGGCTGGAGCACCTCTCCTATGAGGACAGGCTGAGAGAGTTGGGGCTGTTCAGCCTGGAGAAGAGAAGGCTCCGGGGAGATCTTATAGCGGCCTCCCAGTACCTGAAGGGGCTACAAGAAACCTGGGGAGGGACTTTTCATAAGGGCAGTTAATGACAGAACAAGGGGAAATGGGTTTAAGCTGAAAGAGGGGAGGTTTAGATGAGATATTAGGAAGAAGTTCTTCACTGTGAGGGTGGTCAGACACTGGAACAGGTTGCCCAAGGAAGTTGTGGCTGCTCCTCCCTGGAAGTGTTGAAGGCCAGGCTGGATGAGGCTTTGAGCGACCTGGTCTAGTGGAAGGTGTCTCGGCTGAGGGCAGGGGGGTGTAACTAGATGATCTTGAAGGTCCCTTCCAACCCAAACCAATCTATGATTCTATGATTCTATGATTCTACTGCCGCCAAGTGCTGTATGTGCCTTGGAAAGGCCTGAGTCTAGCAGAGGAACGCTGCCTGGAGCTTGCAGCACAAAGCTGGTGACTTCAGTGCTACCTTGGTGCCTTTGCTGCATCAGCAACACGAAGTTGTTCCCTGGATGATTTCATGGTTTGAGGCAGCAAATAAACAGATCAGCCTCTGGGCATTCCTTGTTCCATCATTTCCTGGATGAGAGATCGTCATCCCATTTCACCAAAATGCTCATCTCTCAAAAATGCTTTTTGATGGGAACCATGGCACGTAGAGGAACTGCCACTACTTTATATGACCCCATTAGTAGAAAGAGCTGAGAGGTGAGCAGGGAGGACCTGTCTTGAGACTGAATGACAATCCTAACCCTCTCCTGAGGGCAGCTTTGAAGAAAGATCTTGAAAAGACTGATCTGCAGTGTGCACAGAGCGGTGCTGGGGTCGGCTCTGGGATCTGAAGGAGCTGCAGCTCTGCAGGGACTGGACTGGGGTGGTTGTTAATCCCAGCTGTGTTGTGCTCTACACTGAGCCCAGCAGCTTGGGTCCGTGCTAGCGCAGACATTTCTGCATTGCATTCACTGCTGCTGCTTGTTGTCTTGATTAAAGAGAGAGATACATCATATACACTTGGTGGCGGCCCAGTATGTACAATCCATTTTAAAATAGGCTGATATTTATGTAGTCAATTATTATAAACAGATTTCCTTTATTTTCTAGCATAAGGCAGTGGAATTGAAAATTCTGTTTCCCGAGACAGGTAAACAGAAGTGATTTAATGTTTCAATCCTGGAGCACCGAACATGATATAATTGTAACTGGAACAATGTGTAGCAATTAGATTTAATGTGGAGAAGAATAAGCTATTTAATACGGGAGGGGGAACGAGCAGATGTGTGGGGCTTAAATAAACCCCAGACAAAATAAACCACAGAAATCAGGCAATAACAGAGGGTGCAAATTTTTCCCCAGAACCCTGCCACAAAAAGGGCACCTCTAATACTACAGAGATTGGTCCCAACGGCCTCAGTACCTACCGTGTGATTCAGACACACCACATGAGGACTTGACAGTGAAAGGGTTGTCAAGCATTGGAACAGGCTGCCCAGGGAAGTGGTGGTACCATCCCTGCAAGTATTTAAAAGATCTGTAGATGTGGTGCTCAGGGACATGGTTTAGTGGTGGACTCAGCAGTGTGGGGTTTATGGTTGGACTCGATGGTCTTTTTCCAACCTAAACGATTCTATGATTCTGTGACTACTGAAGGAAGGGCAGGTGAGGAGCAGTATCAATGGTGTATGCTGAAGAGACAAATATGAAGAGTCTGAGATACCACCAGTGGGCAGTTCTTCTGTGCTTGCAAGCAAATGTTGCATGTGGGTCCCTGCAGAGCTGGGTTAGATGGTTTGCATGACCCACAGCACTGCCCAGCATCCCCACAATGAGACCTTCCCGTGCCTTGGGTACCACATCACAGCCAGGGGATGCTTGGCCCCACTGTTGCTCTTTCTGTAGGAGATGCTGCTGTCCTGACTCGGCAGCTGGGTCTCACACTCAGTTTGGGAGAGAAATCATTCTTTAATTTTTCCTTCTTAGAGCAGCTCCTGTGAGAGCTGTTAATACACGTAAATCTCTGGGATTGGGGATCTTTACTGCCAGCACTCAGAGGAGGAGAGTTTACATAACAGGAACCACAGATCTCAGAACAGAATAAATAAAACACAGAGGAAGCAAGTCTTATTGTTTTTAAGTGACTATCTGCTAAAGGAAGGCAATTTGGAAATGTCATGCCTAATTTGAATTTGTGAATAATTCATTGTGTCTATGTAGCGGAAAGTGATTGTTTGGTCCAGAAATAGGAGACATCCCATTAAGAGGAAGAGAAATTGCACTAGACTGGTGGCCATCAAAAATAACTGGCATGTAGCATTTCAAAGCCCTTTGTTCTGGATGATTTCAGTGAGACCAGAGCCTGGGCTGAAGCACTTGCATCTTAATGCTGTACCCAGTATAATTTTTGCAAGCAGCTTTTCTCTTTTACAACTTCAGTGAAGGGTAAGTCTCCAAACTGAGGATAATAAATACTATAAAAGGATAAAGTAAGACCAAATTTTGTACGACTAGCTGGGTATTTTGCTGTATCAAGTGAAAATAACCTTAACTGAGAAAACAATTTGTGACAACAGTCCGTTCATCTTGAGGGAATGTCTCCGGGGTGATTAGGGTTTCCTTCAAGGGTGTCTTTAATGAAAAATTCTCATGGCATTTTGAGGAAAAAAAAAAAAAAGTAACTTGAATCATTCTGGATGCACTTTAGTATTCAGCATCTGAAATGCAAATTTATGCATAATTGTGTTTGGACAACTATATGAGATAGCTGCTATAGATGTTTTGAAACCTCACAGGAGATTCCAACAAGCATGCTTGAGTGCGCAGGCTTTAAAAACTGCTTTTCTTAAGCTTCCCTGAGAATTACATTTGCTAATTCGTTTGTTTCCTGAAAGTTAAACTAGTCAGGATATATGATCATGAGGGTTATGTCTTTAAATCAATTTGACTGCTTGCACACAATTTGCAATGTTTTACCCACTTTACAACCTTTCCAGGAGTACAAAATACTTCTGACTGTTGCTGTTAGGAGGCCCGGTGGTTCTCAGTGTCCTGCTGTGACCAGTGCAGTATTTTGCCCCTCAGACTTTTTGTTTTATTCCTGCATGGTCTTGCCATGGCTTTAGCCAGAGACCAGCCTATTGAATAGAATCATAGAATCATAGAATGGTTTGGATTGGGAGGGACCTTAAAGATCATCCAGTTCCAACCCCCCTGCCATCAGCAGGGACACCTTCCACTAGACCAGGTTGCTCAAAGCCTCATCCAGCCTGGCCTTCAACACTTCCAGGGAGGGGGCATCCACAACTTCCTTGGGCAACCTGTTCCAGTGTCTGACCACCCTCACAGTGAAGAACTTCTTCCTAATATCTCGTGTAAACCTCCCCTCTTTCAGCTTAAACCCATTTCCCCTTGTTTTGTCATTAATTGCCCCTATGAAAAGTCCTTCCCCAGCTTTCTGGGGTCTAAGTTCTTCTGGGATGGGAGATGATGGCCCATGTGATATGAATAAAGAAGGAACTGTGATGATAGTTTAGAGTTCAAGTGCTAACAGAAGTTATTCAATAACAAAGCCATGGCAACTGCTACCTGACGAGGTCAAATAATTTTGCCAGCCTTGTGAAGCTCATTACCAGCCTCTCTGATGGGACATAGCCACACTTTTCTGTTGTCTGAGCTTTAATTGTGGGTCAGCAAATTGTCTTAAAGTGTGTTATAGATAAAGCTGAAACAGCTCAGGTGCCTAAGAGGACATGCATGGGGCATGCACTGCCTTTGGATTTCTTTGTCACTTGGTGGCAAATACCAAAATGAGAAATCTTTCTTTTTTGTTTGACCCTTGTGCTTGGAATTATCCAGGACTAGAAAGAACTTTTACTAGGAACCCATCATTCTGAGATTCCCTACAAATGTAAAATATTTGAATAGACACGATGAGATGATTTACTGGCAGAGAGTTGCCTGGTCCCTGTTCACATGAAATGTCAGAAGGTGATGTGTATTTTGAAAGTTGGTTACAGTTGTTCCTCATATTTTAGGACTAATTGCAAATAGTCCCACTTCCACCTTTTCATTTAACCCTTTTTGTTGCTTTTAGCGTCAAGAATGTTAAAACAAGAACCATCTTAAAACCTTTGTACACATTATTTTCTCTGGCCACTAGAAATCCGTTCTCCATGGGAAAACCCAGCAGGTTCAGAGGCCTTTAAAAGCTTACTACTTTTAAAGTAGTCATCTTCTTTTAGTCATCTTTGGAGCAGAGGTTTAGTAATGCATTGTACCAGTCCACCCAGTTGAGAGCTGAACACTTCCCAGGGAGGGGATTTCTGCATGGGAAACAACAGATCTCTGGGGGACAACTCTGAATGGAAATCCCAGGGTGTGGTGGCTTCCAGAGTACAAAAGTACTCTCAGCTCTGATTTGAATTTGTGGGTGCTGGGGAGACACATCCCCTCAAAGTATTGCCCTTGCTTATTGTCAGACAGAGTGAATTTTATTGTAGCTGTTTAGAAACTTTCATTGGAACAAAAAAAACCTAAAAAAAAACCTAAAAAAAACCTAAAAAAAAAAAAAAAAGGAAAGAAAAGATAAGAGTTGTAAGGGTGGTACTAAAAAGCCAGCAGTACCACAGTGGACATTTCCAGTGCCTGAATTCAGCTGGCACCCTTCCTCCCTTTGGTAAGACATTTGTGTGGGGCAGATGGGCAGATGTGCATTCAAGACCTTTGTTTAAACTGTCATCCAGCAGCTCCGAGTGTTGCATTTGCAACAGCCTGGTCAGCTCAGAGAATTTTTCTTCTGATGACAAGTTGTCTTCCAAGCTCAGGAGTCTCTGATTGCTTTGCTCTTGTCCTTTGAGAAAATGCTTGCTAACCCAAGAGCATAAACATGCTTGTTTGCCCTCAGTCTTGATCACTCAGCCCTGAGCCCACTTCCACTTGTCAGTGCCAAATGCAGCATGGACCATCAACAAGGGCACTTGTTCCTGCTCTCCCATGGCCTGGTTGGGTGTCCAGCTGTGATCTTGTCCTAGTGTAGCTTGTCAGTGTGATCTGCAGATCAGAGCTCTGATCAGAGCTGGTCAGCATAGGAATAAACTGCAAAGATTTTCAACTGCTGGGCTCATAACAAGCATTGTTAAACATGTGTTGAGGTTGCTATAAGCAGATTTCATCTTTTTCTAAAGCTTTATAGATGTTTGTGGCCCCAGTAAAGGACACCTCTGCTGACCTCATGGCTGGAGGCACTGAAGTCCTATGAAAGAACAGTTGGAGTTTTTTAATGTGAATAGACTGACCCAATTCCCTCGCCCTCGTTCTCAACAATGGCTCAACTGATTTCCGTTAATCTTTCCAAAAACACTCAGCCTGAGGCAAAGAGAAATTGTAAGTCAGATAAGTTTTGGCAAAATGATAAGGGGACAAATGTAAGTATTTATGATGGAAATCAGTGAGCAACATTAACAATAAGTCTCCAAACTGCTATGGCGTGTTGTACCCCTCTAGCTCAGCGTGGGACACACAGAGATTTAAATTGTGAAGGACATTAGTTACCTGTAGAAGCTGAGCCTGCATTTGCAAGTTCTTGTCTTTGCAGACTGCTTGGCTTGAGTGTCACAGAATCACAGATTAGTTGTTCTGGAGATCATCTAGTCCAACCCCATGTTTAAAGCAGGATCAGGTAGAGCAGGTTGCCCAGGACCACACACTGCTAGGTTTTGAAAATGTCCAAGAATGGAGACTCCACAGCCTTTCTGGGTAACCTGTTCCGATATTCAACCACCCTCACTGTAAAAAAGGTTGTACTTGTGTGTCAATGGACTGTCCTGTAATTTAAGTTGTTCCCATTACCTCTTGTCCTGACATTGGACACCCCTGAGAAGAGTCTGGCTCGATCTTCTTTACCTGCTACCATCAGATGTTTATAGATATTGAAAAGATCCTCCCTGAGCTGTCTCTTCTTGAGGCTGAACAATCCCAGGACTGGACCCAGCATGCCAGATGTGGCCTCACCAGTGCTGAGCAGAGTGCTGTCATTAACCTGCTGGCAATACTCCTCCTAATGCAGCCCAGGATGCTGGTGGCCACCTTTGCTGCAGGGGCACATTACTGGTTCATGGTCAGCTTCCTGTCCACCAGGACTCCTGGGTTCTTTCCTGCAACTACTTTCCAGGTAGTTGGTCTATAGCATGGACTGGGTTATTCCTCCCTCTGTTGAACTTCATGAGGTTCCTCTCAGCTCAATTTTCCAGCCTGTCCAGGTCCCTTTGAATGGCAGCATACCCACCTTTGGGTATCATTGGTGACCCTGAGGAAGAGTGTAAGGTGGTAATAATCTGAAGACTGGACAAACCTCAGAAGTCTTTCCACAGTGCCCTGGATCCGAGCTCTGAGCATGCAGTAAATGTCCCCAGGTAGCAAGACAGGTTGGCAGATGGGGTCCTCTGTCCTCTGCAGCAGGGAGTCACCTACTACTATCACTCACTGATCTCTGCAGTGCTGCTGCATGGCTCAGGCTCCATGGGTATGGATGCTTTGATGGACAGAGTTCCAACCCCTGTGTCATATCTGGGCATCGAGTCTACTCTGTAGCTGCAGATCTACAGGGGGAACAGAAGCCTTGCTCCTGTTACTGGTAGTCACAAGCTTCCAACCTTCACCATCGTGGGAGTCTGTCTCCCTTTCCCAAGCAGAGAGGCACAGGCTCTGCCTGCCTTCCTTCGATACTGTTGGGAGTTGAGGCTCCTCTTGTATCTGCAGGGTCTCAGAGAAAAATCCAGTTGGTCCCTTTCTCATCATCTCTGATACTAAACAGTTTGCTGACCTCCTTGGTAGTGCAGGTCATCCACCAAGGCACATCTCCTACAGGCAAGGAGACAGTTTCCCAGGCTAGCCCCAGGCTCAGTGAGAGGCTCCAAACACTGCCTGCAGTCCTGGACATGATTAGCTGCAGCCTCTGTTAGAAGCTTGGTCTGAGCTGAGGCTTCTGCTGTGCCAAGGACAGTTGCTCCAGATGGTGGCATGTCACCACCACTGCTAAGAGAGTTTGCTCTGCCCTTGGCACAATTTGTGAGCCCTGTCTGGGTGCCCCTCGGCACAACCCACTGCACAAACTGCTGTATCTCTTAATGGCTTCTCTTAACTGTCCTTTCAGCATTGGTACCATCCAGGCATCTCTTGCTTAGATTTCATGTACTTTCAGGTGGATACAGCAG
>NW_010339063.1:17464-44286 GCF_000700745.2 Antrostomus carolinensis
TGAGGACCCTCTGGAGAGGACCAGAAGTTCAGGAAGGATGCTGTAACAGCTGTGCAGAAGCCCTTTTTGGCCATGCAGTGATATTCCAGCTCTTCTCCTGCTTGGGCAAAACTGATACAGGTTTCAAAAAGCTTTAAAAATAGTTAATTCCTGGATAAAGGAAAAGACAAACATCTCTCTTATCTCTCACTTGGCTGAATCGTATCTTAATTTGGTGTGTGTTTCCCTGCTGTGAAAGAAACTGTGATTACATTTGCGGACAACATGTGAAGTCAAAGACTTTGCACTGCAAAGTAATAAAGGAGGAGGAGAGGTGGGGGGAAGTGGAGGAGAGGAGGGGGATAGGACATTTGGACACTTTTGGAGTAGATCATCAGAGGCTCCAGTGTCCTGCCCTGGCAAGCGTAAGTGAGAATAACTTCACACCTCTGAAAATCTACCCTATAAAGTTCTTCAGTCAATGAGATAAAACAGAAACAACACTGGGACAACTGAGGGACACCCATGCTCACTGTCACCTTGTTACACATCTTTTCCTCCAATTAGTATTTTTCAAGTAGGGAAGATGAGGATGCAGGAATGTGCAATAGAAGGTGTTAATGAAAACCCAAAACTCATGAAGAAATTCCCCTTATGTGAACACTTGTGACTGTGTAGGGTGTCATGCTCTTCCACACTTACTAGCTCAGCCTCTGCTTTCAAGCAGGCTTTGTTCAGGTTAAATAGTTGTCAGTGCTGATTATACCCTTTCTCACACAGGGAGAACTGACCATGTCAAGTGACATGGAGAACTTGCAGAATTCCCTATTCTTGGACACGGTGCCTGAGTCCTGGATAAAGAGGGCTTACCCATCCACAGCCAGCCTGGGCACGTGGTTTGCTGACCTCCTCACTCGCATCAAGGAGCTGGAGGCCTGGACAGGAGACTTTTCCTTACCCTCTGCAGTGTGGCTTGCTGGGTTCTTCAATCCCCAGTCTTTCCTGACAGCCATCATGCAGTCCACAGCCCGAAAGAACGAGTGGCCTTTGGACAAGATGACCTTGCAATGCGACGTGACAAAAAAGAACAGAGAAGATTTTGCCAGTCCTCCTCGGGAAGGGGCTTATGTCCACGGTTTGTTCATGGAGGGTGCACGCTGGGACACACAGGTGAGCTCACCAAGGCTCTTGTGTTGAGAGAGAAGCCATGGATGTGATGCCCTTATTGCTCTGGGGAACTTCTCAGCCCAGACAGGTGCTCATCTAAAACAGGCTTTTTTGCTGCCTCTTCAGGAATGGGAAAGATGGACCCCTCCTCTGCAGCCTGGAGTGGGTATCCAAGGTGGTCTGCTGAATCACCCCTGTCTGTTTCATGGCTGTGGAGGGGGTTCAGGGTGGCCAACTTGGACTGGTACATCTAGTTTTTACAAGGTGAATCTCATGGCAGACTTCTGCAGTGCCACTACTCTGTTGCCTGTTGAGCAGCAGTGGGGAGAAAGGAGAGGACTCTCGTCTCCTACATCTTCACATCCCCAGAGCTGAATGGGTGGGTTGTGCCAAAACCAGACCACTATCATTCCACTGTCAGGTGCTGCAGGATGTCATCTGCATAGATAGGGTTTGTGACCAAAAATGAATCACAACCTTTAGCCATCCCCTTAGGGTGCCAAATAAAGCTTGTGTGAAGGTCTAACTAACCTGCATAGTCAATGTGGACTCAGGCTGATGACTCAGCATGATGGGGTGGGAGGGTAAGCTGATCCTGGACAAACAGTGTGGGTGGTCCTTACTCTTCTTCTTTCCCCTTCTGGATGGGGCCCGAAACCTTTCAGTAGCACAGCCAGCCTCAGGGCAGCCAAGGTAAGAACCATACCCACCAACCAGGCAGCAGGAGGGAAGCTTGTACCCTTGCTGTTTCTTGCCTGTAGAGCTGTCAGCGCTCCTCTCACAGTGCACCTCTCGGAGCAGCATCCCAGAGGAGCACAATTGTCCCTGTCATTCCTTCTGACAGTTGTCAGCTGTTAGGAGAGCAGTCTGCAGAGCAAGAGCCATTAGGCTGACAAATCCCCACGGGGCTTTGTCCTCCGAGTTGCCTGGTGGAACCACGACTCCCAGTTTGTGCTGCCTGTGAGAATTAAGTGACAGTGATTCATGCAGCTCTTACTCAGGGTAGCCAGTGTGATGCTCGTGCTGCCAGTGACCTGTGAGAGAGTGAAGACTGATCAAAGTAGGTCACTCAGAACTTACTTGTCTGTGTCAAGTTTACCCTCTCACAAGCAGAGGCTCTTATTTCAGAGGCAGCTCTTTAGATTCCTAACCTTGAAGATGTTCCTTTATCTGTTGTGGGGCTTGGTGGTAGGATGCTGAGGAGAGAGGCCATGTCTGTTATGTACCATATCCCAGCCTGACCTTGCAATTCAAATCTAATACTTTCCACTTATTTTTCCACACTCTCTCTGAAAGAGTTTTCCATGCAGGATGGGAAATTAGGCAAAGTTTGAACTCACTGACTGATGGCACCCAGTGCATTTTGTCACAAATCCTTGGGAAGGTCAAGGCTCCACTTTCTCTCTGGAAATGGCTTGACATGTGCACTGGATCTGGGAAGCCACAGGCAGCCAGGAACATTGGCAAAGGCTCTGTCAGAAGGTTGCAGTAAAGATCCCACGTGGGTATAAGGTCAGATCTCCTGCCTCACTGGTTTTGGCTCTGCTAATAGCAGAAGTCACAGGAGCAGAACAGAGAGCAGCCCAGTCCCTTTCCCAAGCCCTGGTCCTACAGTTCCCTGCCTATTCCCTTGTCTAAGCCTTTGGTGTGGCTGCTGTACAAAGCCCCTGCAGCTCTTAGAGATCACAACCCCTTACTACAGGAAGCACTGGATTTCAGTCACTCTCAAAAACTGCCATTTGAAGCTGGTCCAAATCAGCTGGACACAAAAGTACAGGGAAAGATTTAAAAAAAAATCTGGTCTTGCGTGTCAAATGCTCCATTAAAACCAGATTCCAGTGCCTGCTGTTGTGTTTCCCTTTACCATCACTCCTAGAAAAGATAATGGTTAAAATGGCTGAGTTCTGCCCAGCTTTTACCCATTCCCAAGTGGCAATGGAAGGGAATAGTGAGAAGTTTTGGAGTCTTATTGGAATCACATGGCTCCTCCCCTCTGCCTCCCTCCGGTAACTCATCTGGGTGATTGCATTCAGCAATGAGGTTTGTCTTCAGAGGCCGCCCGGACTTTCATAAATGTGTTTTTCTGTTTATATTTTTCTTGTGATTGAAAGATACTGAGCAACTATGTTTATAGAACCATTCATAATCTCTGGGCATGATGCCCAGAGATTATGGGCATGATGCCCAATATTATTTATTTCAGAATGGAAAAGAATATTTTCATATGTTGCTGCTCCCACTGAAATATCATTTCCACCTAGTGGAACTGTTCATTCTACCTGTAATCCAGTGAGCACCAGTATATATTAATGGATGCAGCACTTTTAAAACAGGTGCACAATTTTTTGGGGTTGGATGCTCATTCCAAATTAATCCTCTGTTAGGAATGACAGGTCCTGTTTAGAAGAACTCCTCTGGGGAACACCTCCACTTGTAAAAGAATATTTCACATTTAGATTGTGCCTCCAAAAAAGGAAAAAGTCCCTCTATGTTCTTCTGATTACATTTTTCTACTTATTTAAACATTTATGTTTGCCCTTGGGTGTCTTAAATTTATAAAACATTCATTACAAAACAGCAGGCAGCTGTGAGATGAAATGAAACCGAGGAGGTTATTTTGGATCCAAATGATCTGTTGCTGTAGCGCTGTTAAAGTCAGTGGGGCTCAGTGAGAGAGCGTTTGACTGGTGACACTATGGGACATTTTATCTCAAGTCATGGGAGTTTTCTGACTGATTCCTGGCTTTCTTGCTCCCAGCAATGGAGAGTTTGATGCCAAGTATGTCCCCTGTTACTCACCAAGGGCACTGGAGCATGGCAGGACAAAGGGAGAGGTGGGTTTTGCACCACATGTGCCACACGAAGCTTTGCCAGGTGTGGACAGCACACCACCTTGTCCATGCAAGAGGTGCTCAGCAGTGGCTTGACACTGAGGGTACCATGCCTCCTTCAAGCCACAGGTACGCTTTCTGTGTGCTTTGTAAAGCACCAGTCTTCAACCAGTAAAGAGGCTGAGAAGGGCAGATCTGCCTGTCAAGGAATAGTCACAGTAGTTCAAGTAGCTCGATATCTTTGGGACCAGTTGCATGCCACTCATTTTCATCTGAGATGCTCTCAGCAGCAGATGCAGATGAAATCAGGGTGCAACCTAGCCCCGGCACAGCCCACTGCTGGTGGTACAGTCCCAAACATCCCAGCTTACTATATTCTTCTGCAGAGGCACCAGGGACATCAAATCTCATGTGTCAGAGATCAAAATGTTTCCTGAAGGGGTGAACTGGGACATCACGTGAAGCCTTTTCCTGCAGATGTCAAGTGTCAGTAGTGCCCATGTATTTGTGAGCTATGAGAGTAAGAGTAGGATGTGGCTCAAGCTGAGGTCTCTTGCAATGCAACCATGGAGGGCACACTTGCAAATTGTGCTATGAATGGCACAGGTGATTTTGAAAAATAAATGACTTGGAAAACTCTTTTCCATCTATATGTCAATTTTTAAACTACTCAGTGATAAAAATTCCTCTCTCATTCGGCTTTACTGGACAGCACATAGAATCATAGAATGGTTTGGGTTGGAAGGGACCTTAAAGATCATCTAGTTCCAACCCCCCTGCCAGCAGCAGGGACACCTTCCACTAGACCACGTTGCTTAAAGCCTCATCCAGCCTTGCCTGGAACACTTTCAGGGAGGAGCAGCCACAGCTTCTCTGGGCAACCTATTCCAGTGTCTGACCACCCTCACAGTGAAGAACTTCTTCCTAATATCTCATCTAAACCTCCCCTCAGCTTAAACCCATTTCCCCTTGTTCTGTCACTACCTGCCCTTATAAAAAGTCCTTCCTCTAGGTCTTCTTCACTGTGTGCTCCATGAATGGCTCTTTTTCTTGTTCCCCATGTCCAGTTGAAGCCACTAACCCCAGCAATCTCTGGATCACCTTGGAGTGATGTTCCCTGCTGGCTACACTTGCTCCAATCACCAGCCCCTCTTCCCTGCAAATAGAGGCAACTCTATCTGAAAGACAGCCAAGCTGTGCTGAAGGTCTTTAAGCCAACTGACCCTAAATTAGCTGTGGTGCAGATGTTCTTGTGCCAGTAACATTTCAAAATGCAGTTGAGTGCAGTTGAATTACTGCATAGGTAATTTGGCCCATCCCTGGCTTGTGACAGCTGTTTTGTGTCTTTGGACTCATCAATATGTGGCAGTGTAATATGTTCACTCTTGGAACTGCCTGTTGAGAAGCCAGGACAAGCAGAAGTGAAGAATTCTTTAGCACCTGAGGCCCGAGCTCTCTAAGCACAGAACAATGGCTTTTTACCAGGTGTGCTGTGCCAGTAGTTAGGGAAAATTGCTTTCAGAGTCAAATTAATTTCTAATGATGAGACCAATAAAAAAATGCAAATGCAAATCAGCCCAGACAGAACACAATGATATGTTCCACAGAGATATCTCAGGAAGATTTCAACTCTTGTTAATCCAGAAATGGGTAGAATATATCTTGGAAATTTGATTTGAAAAATTGTCAGGAGTAAAAAAAGAGATCAGATCAAAATCCAGCCTCAGAACTGAAAGATGTGGATTTAAAAAGAGCACATAATAATGCTTGATAAATAGCTGCTTTTCGAGCTATTACAAGAATTATTTAATGTTTGTTCAGCACGTTGGAAATATAAAATCCTAAATCACAGTTGGATTTATCACAGCTTAGTATAACAGATGGCATTAGTACAATTAAACCGAGGTGTGTCGCAAGAGGGATTATTTTTCTTCACTCATTTGCAGAACTAAATAAACTACTAGAGAGGCTGAATCTCATCCCACAAGTCTGATCTAAGAGCATTTGAAATAATAATGATATATGAAGCTAAGCTGCAGTGAGATGCAGTTTCTTGAGCAGTTTTTCTAGAGAAATTTTTATTTCCATTTTTATATTTGTTTTCATTTGGTCTCTCTAACTTCCATTAAGCAATTTTTCAAGCTTTCCTGGAAACTGATTGATGTGTAGGACATTTTATTGTCAGAAAGAGAAACAGAAATTGCCAGAGATACCCAAGTTAGAGAAACAAGCTGGTATGCAAGCTGGCAGCATACCGTCCTTCTCCTGGGTTGGGCTGCCTGCTGAGCGAGAGCATTGCTTTTGAAGACCATAATGTGAACTTGCTATTTAATGATAATATTCCTTCAGGAATAGACCTTATAAATCCCTCTTGGTGTGAGCAGCTGTGGGAGTGGAAACAAGCCTGTGGTGCCTTTTGGGGCCACACAAAACGTTGAGTGCATTCATCGCACAGACAAGCGTATCCCAGGTCATGCTCCAATTTTGGTGATGTGGTGGGAGACTTACTTAGTGCCTTTTAGACTCCTCTCAGTTGAGCATTGTTCTCCATCCTGAGCCCTGTGCAGGTGTCAACTACTGGTCCTAGCATAAGCAACTCTTCCCATGAGGTGGTTCTCAACTGACAAAACCTTGACTTAAGAGTAGCACGAGGATGCTGTGGCTGGACATAGGCAGGAACATTGTTCCCCTGAAAAGTCCAGCTGAGATGTGTGTGGGTTTGGGCATCTGGTGAGAACAGACATCTGTATGTGTCCCTTGGAATAAGCCATGCTTGAGGGAGGCTTCTGATGAAACAAGATAGGTGTTGGATCTAGACCCTCCTTACCTCAAATAGTCTCATCCACCTCCTTGATCTAAGGGAAGCTGCTTGCACTTGCCCAATAAATACAGCTTGTCTGAACATTACAGAGGATCATTCGTGTTGGGGTACAGCTGAAGGCTTCTCCCAAGGATCTTGGAAATCTAACTACGACTTTGTCTTCTTTCCTTTGTAGAGCGGACTGATCACAGAAGCCAGGCTGAAGGAACTGACCCCAGCCATGCCTGTCATTTTCATCAAAGCCATTAAAAACCTGCTGACAAACAAGATACCCGTAGTATGTACCCATGTCCTGTATACAAAACACGCCAGAGAGGGCCAACTTATGTGTGGACTTTTAACCTTAAAACCAGAGAAAACCCTTCCAAGTGGGTGCTCGCTGGTGTGGCGTTGCTGCTACAGGTCTAGGCTCACCAGCAGAGCAGCTCATTTGCAAATCCCTAATGATGTCTTTCTCAGACAATTAAAAAAATAATATCCTGAGCTTGAAGCCAAGCTCTGTCTCCCTGGGTACAGGACACTTTACCTAAATGGAGTCTGCAAGGAGGTGACAGAGGTGCAGAGGGATACATGGACCAGTTTCTTGTAAATCAATTTATTGCAGTAAATCAACATCCTGTAATTCCTACACTGCTGCGCTGGAAGATCCCAACCCACAACCCGGAGAGTGCTAAGCTCAAATCTGAATTTAATGTTTATTTCTCTTTCTTGATTCAAAGTAGTTTTAAAATGACCTTCTCCAATATCCTCAGATAGTTCAGTGACCTGTGAAATTCTTTAGACCTCGTTCTTTTCTATACCTGAGTGTTTCTGTGTCCTATATGTAACGCCGAAAGCTGGGGGAGCAGCCGGTGTTGTGGATGTGAACTCTTTCTTGCTAATATTCCTGTACATTTTAGAAACATTAAAAATAGTGTTAATATCCAATGTGCTTAATCTAATCATCAGTAAAAATACAGCACAGGGATTATTTAAGACTAAGATTAAGATTATTTAAGAAATATTAGACCGATGTTTCATAATGGTAGAAATTTACTAATAAAATTAATTATTCCTGGACTAGTTCCTAGAAGTTTCCTGGAGGCCTGTCTCACATGTTTGCTCACTGCATGGCGAGTGTGGGCAGGGCCAGCTGGGGCAAACGCAGCCGCTTGGGCAGTTGCAATTCCGGATGCAGTGGGTGAGAACTGATGTGTTTTTTCAGAGCAGAAAGCCCAGGGAGAGATGACTGAGCTGCACACGATCGTAATGAACCAGACACACAGAGCATCGCTCTGGCCTGCAGAACCTGAGCACCTGGGAGCTGGGTGATGTGAGAAGTCAGGCTGCCTGGGGAAAGGGAGCTGTGCCGCACTCTGGACCATCTGCAGTGCTTCACTGCACAGCAGAGGACCTTCCGTCTGTCCAGATTTGCTGTGCACAGTACCCTCCTGCCCCTCACCATGCAAGCAGCCCTGGGTTTTTCATCTGTGGGGTTTCCTGCTGTCTCTGAGCTCACTGCAGGTGTCCGTGTGTCAGCAGGGAGGAAGGGGAAGACGGCAGATGTGCAGAGGACATGGTCTCAGCGGAATTAGCATCCCCCAAACTTTCCTACCCTAACCCAATGCCAGGTTACAATCTCATGTCCAGACTCAGGTCTCCAGCAGAGACTGTGACCCTGCTTTGGAACACTGCAAACCCTGTTGCTCAGATTAATCCCCAAAGTCAATGAGCACCTTGCCAAACACTGCCTCATCTTGAGAGGTGCCCATTCACCAGAGTTGGCCCTGAATGGACTCAGGTGTTTAGCACCAACTGGGGAAAGGGGAGGATCACCAGCCAACTCTATTCCCACTGCCTACATGGTGGCATTGAAACTTCCGGGATCCTTTTTCCAGGCAGCCATGGGGTCCACAGAGTGAGAGTCCACAGCCTGGAGAGACCTGCAGGTCTGAGTGAGTGACCTTGAGCTGCCCGGACACTCCATGAGGGACTTGGTCCTCCAACCTCATCCTGCATTTGTTATCAAAGATCAGTCAGATCTGTCTCTCCTTTCCCTGCATTCACTGTGAAGAAATGGAGGGAGAGGCTCAGATCACGATGTATGACTTCTAGACAAATGAGAAGAACTGCACTTGATCAGCCTGGGGTATGGCCACTGCAACCATGGGAGGAGGATCTGACTCCAGGTTAGAAATTAGGCTTCCCAGCTGAGTTTGGAGCTCAGCATCACAAGAGTTCTTGCACACCAGTAGGCAGGAAAGAGTAGTGGGTTGCAAGGGCAGTGTATCCCATGTACCATGTCTTCTGGGTTTCCCAGCAATGTACTGCAGCTGGGACAAGCAGCAGCAGTACAAGATGCTCTGTTGGCCTGAAATGCAGCTATGGTGCCTGTGCAATGCTCAGGACAGTGGAGTGTATCTCGGAAGGACTGTGGGTGAGATGCTCACATACAAACCACAAAGAGTATC
Organism: Antrostomus carolinensis; assembly: GCF_000700745.2. Taxonomy (NCBI): domain Eukaryota; kingdom Metazoa; phylum Chordata; class Aves; order Caprimulgiformes; family Caprimulgidae; genus Antrostomus; species Antrostomus carolinensis. The sequence goes on from NW_010339063.1 coordinate 26,713, forward strand.
TGGGGATTACTTGCTGTATCATGCTGAACCCACTCTGACCTGCCATAGGTCACCAAGCCCACCCTGAAGAGCACTTTGGGGATCCTGTGAAGAGTTCCTCCAAAACCTGGGCCAAGCCCGTTGCTGTGTCTCAATGAACAGGGGCCCACCAGCATCACTGGAGAGCTCTACAGAGAAACCTTTCCAGAGAGGCCTATTAATCAAGAGGTTTCAACAGACTATTTGTTCCTCAGCCAGAGCATCCTAAAGAGGCAGATAAAGTATGAAATCCCCTAAGAACCAAAAAGCTAAAATCCAGGAAGGAACAATGCCGATGTCCCTCTCTGAGCCCTACTGTACTGCATGTAAGGCCCCACCTGGAATACTGCATCCAGTTCTGGAGCCCCCAACATAAGAAAGACATGGACCAGTTAGAACAAGTCCAGAGGAGGCCACGAGGATGATGCGAGGGCTGGAGCAGCTCTGCTGTGAGGCCAGGCTGAGAGAGTTGGGGCTGTTCAGCCTGGAGAAGAGAAGGCTCTGGGGAGATCTTATAGCGGCCTCCCAGTACCTGAAGGGGCTACAAGAAAGCTGGGGAGGGACTTTTCATAAGGGCAGTTAATGGCAAAACAAGGGGAAATGGGTTTAAGCTGAAAGAGGGGAGGTTTAGATGAGATATTAGGAAGAAATTCTTCACTGTGAGGGTGGTGAGACACTGGAACAGGTTGCCCAAGGAAGTTGTGGCTGCTCCTCCCTGGAAATGTTGAAGGCCAGGCTGGATGAGGCTTTGAGCAACCTGGTCTAGTGGAAGGTGTCCCTGCTGCTGGCAGGGGGGGTTGGAACTGGATGATCTTTAAGGTCCCTTCCAATCCAAACCATTCTATGATTCTATGATTCTATGTGTTGCAGTGCCTGGAAGCATGGTTGTGTTGCATGCCATTCCCCAAGAAACTTCTAGCAGGCACCACAGTCACTCCTTTTCTGTCACCATAAATCATATGCTACCACCCTTCCCTGGCCTGCTGTGAAATGCTCCTGTGTTCAAGGCAGTTCTGCACAGCGCTGTGTGACATTCACTCTTGGGCAAGGGGTACGCTCGCAAGGACTCATCCATATTTCTATTAAACTGTGACTTGGGGAAAGCCTGATGCTGGAAGGTGCAGTAAAGGGTGATTCAACTGGTTGCCAAGGAGCTGATCCACATTTTGATCACCTTTAACCACTCTCACTTGCATCCTGCCACTGTTTATGGTCTTGCTGTAGTTAAAGATGTAGATAGAGCCTTGAAAAGCTGGCTTCGTGGAGCTGTACTGGTTTTGGCTGGAACAGTTAATTTTCTTCGTAGTAGCTTGTAAGGTGCTATGTTTTGGGTTTGTGATGGAAACAGTCTTGATAATACAGTGATGTTTCGGTTATTGCTGAATAGTGCATGTTCAATGTCAAGTGAGTGCACTGAGGGAGCACAGGAAGCTTGGAGAGGACACAGCTGGAACAGCTGACTCCAAATGTCCCCAGGGGATATTCCATCTATGATGTGTTCAGTGATAAAAGCTGGAGGAAGAAGGAGGAGGAGGGGACATCCAGGGTTATGCCATTTGTCTTCCCAAGTAACTGTTACACATGATGAAACTCTGCATTTCTGGAGATGGCTGAACATCTGCCTGCCAATGGTAAGTAGTGAATGAATTCCTTCTTTTTGCTTTGCTTGTGCACGTGGCTCTTGCTTTACTTATGGAACTGTCTTTATTTCAACCTGCAAGTTCTAGCACTTTTACCCTCCAACTCTCCCCCCCACCCCAGTAGGAGGGAGTGAGCAAGTGGACGTGTGGTGCTTGGCTGCCTACCAGGGTTAAACCACAACAGCATTTCTGTGGGTAGTGTTTGGTTTCTCAGCCTCATATTAAACTGAACAGCTTTATGGGTGTCCTCAGCACACACTGATGGGAACATGGTCAACTCTCTGCCAGTCCAATATATCAGCTTTCCATAGTATATTGTCCCCCTTCCCAGAGTAATGTAGGAGGGTAAAGTCCTCAGGCTTTGCAGACCCTCAGTAACTCTTTTGGTCTGAGCAGCTGTCTTCCTGCAGGAATTAGGAGGTGCAAGATCCTGGAGTCCTGGAGAACAATGACCTTCTAGGCCAAGATAAGATGGGAAAGCTTTTTGTTAAGAGCTTTGTTTAATTCCCAGACAGTGTCTCCAAAGCACAGTCCCCAAAAATTAATGATGAGGAAGCTAGTTATGGCTTAGCAAAAGACATCTGCAATATCTAATACAAGGGAGAGAGCTGTCTTAAGCTTCCTATTTTAAAATGCCTCTTAACCCATAAATGAGGTAACAGATTCTATAGATTACCCCACATAATGAGTATCTGGCTAGAAGAGGTCTGTTATCTAGGGAAAGCTGTGCTATTAAATTAAAATCCTGCCAATTGAAATGAAAACCTGACAATTAGGTATGTGATGTAAACTGGTCACTTCCCACAGAGCTTTGCAAAGTTGGGTGCATTAAATTCTCCATGTATCTCCCCATGCAGGAGGTTTAGCTGCATAAACAGAGCACTGCTGAACTAAACACATGAAAGCAGGACCAGAATGTATGTAAGTGCATTGTGCTCCAGATAAGGATTAGTCCTTCTTTGGTATTTCTTCAATGCTTCTTTCGCCACAAGCTTCTCAGTGCTCCATATATGGGATTTCCTGCCATTCTGGAGACTATTACTGTCCTAAATGTCATACTTCTCTTTTAAAACCCATCTTCCTTTATCCAGCATACTAAGGCCGCTCTCTGCTCTGTGTTGCCCTCCAATGTGGCCCTGTAACTACAGGAAAGGCTGAGTTCAGTAATTCCCCAGGCACTGCTTGCTCTTTCCAGGGCAACAGCCTGAGCTGTTCTCTTGCCAGCTGAAGAAGAACGGGATGTTGACAACAAGATAGATCCAATTGTTTTATTATAGATATCTTCTTGCATAATTCACCAGTTGGGCAGGCAGGGTGGTGGGGAGATATTTATAGATACTAGAAATGTCACCAGGGTGCTCATTCTTCATCCTTTGAAAATCATCACAGGAAAGAATTGGCTGCAAAATGCTACCAGAGGATAGTGAATAATGGGATGCTTTAGGGGAAGAAAAAAAATCTGACAGGCATGAGATTTTCCAGCCATATCTGCCTAAACCAGGTTAATTAAATACAGCTTGCCTGGCTATTTGTTAAGAGTGACGCATTAGTCAAAGGTGAATATTTTCTGTTTGTGAGCTCCTGGACATAGCTGCCCACTTGGCATTTCTAGTGCGCACCTTCCTCCCACTCTTTGCCCTTGTCTGAGTGGAAGGGACTGAGCAGCAAAGAACCCTGTCCCCAGAGCTGGCACAGCCCAGTGCTGACACTCCAGGGCTGATGGAGCTGCAGCACCTTGGATGGCATCTGGGGGAGAACTGAGGTTGATCTGGACCAGGGCAGGCAGGGCTGGCAGGACTGGCAGCTGGGGCAATGGAGCAATAGGGCAGTAAGATAGTTCAGGGCAATTTGGCAGCAGGAGCCCATGTGGTTGCTCATGTTTAGGGAAAGCTGGAGATGCTGTGAATTAACTTTTCCACCACTGGAACAGGTCTCATGAGACCAGTCTCCAGGCCCAACCCTGAGGCTGCTCTCCTGCCCTACAGCACCTTCAGTCCTAACCTCTCTCCTTTATCTCGGCTTCAACACTCACTTCCCCAAGCCTGCTGCAACCCCAAGCCTCCTGCAACCCCAACCCTCCCTTCTCCACAAAACCAAACTCTGTCCACAAACTGAGTAAATACAAAGATTTTAAACAGCAGGTAAGTGTTTCTGAACCAAATAAATGCCTCCTGCAAGCAGGGTTTTGCTCCTGAAAGCAGAGGAACCCTGTGGCCATCAGTTCTCTGGTGTTCACACACCACCCTCCAATTAGGGAATTGCTACTTGGAGGACATGGGATTTACCTGGAGGCTGAGGAAAGAAGTCAGGGTTTCTTGTGCAAAAAGTAGCCACAATTTTCAGAATGACTTTTCCTTCAGACCAAGGTGATCTCTCTCACATGTTATCACTCCTCACCAGCCAGGCTGTGTTTGCTGAGTGAGTGCCCGTGTAGGAGGTGAGGGTGAGCCCCTCATAAACATCTGGGAAAAAGGCCTCTGGCCTTTGGCAAAGTGCTCAGGGAGAAACCATGCAGCGAGCCAACCATGGTGAGGGTGAGGACCCAGGTAGTTCATTCTCCAAGTTGTCTGCCAGTGGTTATGCAGGGAGAGGGGGGTCTGGCATTTTCTCCTGGGAAGGTTACTTCAGCCCCTCATGGCAGGACCTGGTGATTTCAGAGAGCAGGGTGATGCCACTCTTCTGGTTGAAGGAAGCTGCCTGCCTTTGCAGGACTTGCAGCAGAGCAGAGCCTGGAGCAATAGCATTTTGCTTGGTCTTGGGCATGGCATCCTGCAGAACAAAGCCAAGTGTACGCCCTCCATGTCTCCTGCACAGCTAAAGTCTGAGCCTAGATGTGTGCAAAGCTGCACAGAGTGAGGATTTTCCAGCTTCAAAGGAGTTACTACTAGAAAACAGATATGTCTGGGGAAATTACACCTCAATTTTTACCAAGAAAAATAAGATAAAAACTAGTCCTTTTTGTTTGCATTGTCCCAGCTTTGCTCCTTTTACATCGGTAGGAAGCTTTGAACACAAAGTCAGTGCACACCACCACCCCTTGAGTACCAGGGCTTCCTCACCAGCTGGAATCTCAACACAACATTCATGTGCCCTGAGTTTAGGCACTGGAAAGGGAAGTGTCATGACTTGACCTAGTCTCTGGGCATGCTTTGTAGCCAGCAAAAAGAAATGAGCTCAAGTACTGAGTGATTGACCTGACCTATCTTAGTGATCTCATGGTGAGATCAGGATCTGCCAAAATGTCCTGGGTCTTTGCCAACTACATGTGGAGCCAGACTGAGATGGGGAGATCTCTTACACTTAAGGTCAAGCCTATGTGTAGGCAGAGCCCTTTTGCCCTGTCCCAGGAGATCAGGCAGATCCTGCATCCCATCACTTCACACGCAAGGCCAGGTACTGGATGCCCAGGGGAGCCCAGATGAGCTCTCATCCTTTCTGTGTAACTCTGCAGCTGCTGACACTTCACAGCACCTTGTGGGGCTGCTTTGGGCCTGGCTTCTCAAAAAGTCTGTGGTCAATTAGCTAACTCCAGCCTGGTGACGTTTTCCAAAGGGAAGAAAGTAAAAGAAGGAAAATTGTCCTATTGAACCCTTAATATCAGCTAAAATGGAATGAACTTTCCTGGGACACAGAAATGGCTTTTCCATAGCCTGGGAGCATGGTACCTGCTGCAAATGATACCTGACAGAATAGCACATTTCAAAGTAAAGTCTTCACAAATCCTTTGTAATTGTGTCCCATATTTTGGGGTTAACCAGCTCCATTCTCCTGCAACTGTTTCTCACAGAGCAAAGGAAAATGTAGACTGAAGGCATAAAAGGAGAACCTGGTTGGTAGTCAGTAGATTGGTTCCACTGGGGCAAATTCATTGCAACTATTACTGGGCACTGGCAGTGCCCAACGATGCAAATTCTGTATGTAACACTGCTCAATTATTTACAGAACAAAACTAGCTGTAACCTATCAGCTCGATGCATTTGTTTTATAAAGTGGCATTAATACATTTAATTAGCAATGGTTTATTAGATTTTTGTCCATTATTATGCATTGTTTTTTAAATGACTGTAATTGCCCTAACAAATCTACAGATATATTTACTTTGTTAATGGTTGTGAACCTCATTTAAAAAGCTTTTAGATTGTAGAAGACATTGGTGGAGTTGTAAGCAGCCCTTCTAATTTGAGTACTAGTGTGCCTGTTAGCGCAGGAGTATTGTTTGAGGCTATAAATACATTTTCTAAAGGTTCTGAAGCTCACTTCCAGCTGTACAAACTTTAAGGTTCACTTTTAGGACACTCTCACAACGTTCATTTTGATTAGTGCCAAAAACCTGCATTCAGTATCTTGGCTCAATGTTTATAAGAGTAGAGAAGGAGCTGGAATAAGGGGAGCTGGATGCTGTGATAGCTCCAGTGCCTGCAACACCCCCAGTTTCTGGGAAGGGCTATTTCAGGTACCCTCATCTCACTGTTGAAAACACTGCCTTGGAAAAATCAGAATATTTGTAGTATTGTGTGAGGTTTGATGAAAGCTACACAAGGAAAAGTGGCCCATGGCCATGATGAAAGTCAGCAAATGTGCCCGGCAGCCCTGGAGACCCTGAGTATTGGGACACATGGGAATCTGTCTTGAGACCTTGCATTGGGTTGGAATAAGGATTTGAGCACTGATCTCCAGGTGCCTCGGTCTCACTACCAGGCTGTGAAGCAGTCAGGAGAGGAAAATGTTAAGTGAGGACATCTCTCTGGTGAGAACAACCCAAGCAACTGACTGTTCCCAGGTGCACACTCTTCAGCGTGGCCCTGCTCCACTCAGTGGAATGGCATTAGCAAAGTCTTGCTCCTATTTCTCATTAAAAGGTTGGAGAGGTCTTGGGATAACTCAAATACAGAATGGGAATAAACTCCAGGATCTTTCTGACTCACTCCTCAGGGGTGCAGAAACTGTAGATTTTTTATTTTTTTTTTCTCCCAGAGACCTTATCTGGTCTTGGACAAGCACTGGGGAGTGCTGAGGGCTGCAGAGTCTCAGAGCAGCAGACAGTGAAGCATCTTCCTTCCCTTCCAGCACAGAGCACATGCAAGAGTGATGGGCCCAAACCTGAGCGCTTGCAACACCACCTGCCCTGTGGAAAGAACCAAATCCATTATTGTTGCTGATTCCACACTTTCTTTGCCCACTGTTTCAATTTCATGACTCAATGGTCCTAAGCTCATGTAGGTTTTGCACCCACCCCATTGGCATCTGGAGCACACCCCTGCAGTCAGGTCTGTACCTTAGTGGACTTGCATTAAACCACTGACTGGCCCATTGATCTACTGTGGACAAGAACTGCACGTCCCTTTTTTGTGGGCTGCAGTTCTCCTCTGCCCCCACAGCACTGAATATCAGAGTACGAGACTCCAGCTGCCTGCATAGCTCCACCTCACTGGTATTAGAAAGTGGCAGGTGATGCTCTGCTGAGCTGTTGGGTGTTTGGTGTTGGTGTCTCAGGGTGCTTGGACTTACCACTGAGAGCTGGACAAGCAGTGGGATGCTATGGACATCCATAGCATCCATGGGACACCCAGGATTTCTGCTGAAGACAAACCTGAGCCATGTGATACATCATCAGCTCTACTTACCAGATCTTACTGCAGAATCCTACTTGAGAGTCACCTGGTACATGTGGGACTGTGTAAATATGGAAATGACTATAAGAGACAGGCAGGGTTCAAAGGGCTGGAGAAAATTGCACAGTGGATGCGTAATTGTTGACGTGAGATACGAGTTTTGGTAGCTGCAGCCTGGTAGATTAGTTGGCGAGATGTGTCCATTCAGTTTGTTAGAATAGAGACAGGATAAAATCTGAACAAAATGATCTTTGGAAATCCTGCCCCGCTTCCCATCTGCTGCTGCTGTGGGCTTTTTATGGAACTGGATTGTTATGCCATTGCCTACGCTTTGACTGTGCGCTGTCTACTTAACAAGTGTTTCAATTAATGACTGTGATGTTCTTATTGGGAAGAAGCAGCAGATAGGAGAAAAATGATTAGATAATGACAAATAAATTGCTGTCTGAGGTGTCGTGCTGAGCACAGGCTGGTTTACCTCTCTTCAGAAAGTTATTCAATAATAGATGGAGGTGGTGGTTGCCTGTGAGTGATGAGAAGTCTGCTCAGACTGGGGCTGGGAGAAGGTGTGAGTGGTAAACACAGAGAGATGCTGGAATCTGCTACGAGCTGAGGTAGTCTTCTAGTCAGAATATTTACCTGTGAAGCTGGGATGACTCGAAGAGCATGTACACAGGACCTGTTCCTACTTGTGCAGACATGAACATTCCCACTCTCACACCAGCCTCCTGGGCAGGAGTCCCCATCTCTGTCACATCTGGGAATCACATCCCACAGTGTCTCACTGGCTGCATCACCAGCCCCTCCAAGGACGCACCATGGGCATATAGAAGACAGAGTTGGACTTGGGGCATCCTGTCAGGCCCATTCTTGCCTCTCCACGCTGCTTCCATCTCCAAGGGCTGACCCAGCTTGTGGGCAGCAGCTGGTCCAGGCATGTATTCAAAAAGCCTGGGTGGATGGCAAAGCTCTTCCTAGGCCCAAACTTTAAAGACAGTGTGATGGAAGACCCTCAGAGCTGGGTCCTCTGAGCCTTGAGATCCCATGTGCACTGGCAAGTACAGTGGAAAACAATGTTCTAAGGAGGAATGATGGTCTATGGGGGAATGAAGGGCCATGGGGGAACAATGGGGCTTTGAATAATGGTGGGCCATGAGGGAATGATGGACTTTTCCTCTCCTAGGGCAGTGGAAGGACTGACCACCTCCCACATCCTGCCCTGCTGGGATGGTGCAGCCTTGCTCCAGCCAGAGGAGACTACACTGCCATGGAGATGTCCTGTACCTTGGTCACACCTGTTATTACAACCCAGGAGAAGGGAGTGTGTAATATTGCTACGACCCTTGTGTGTGCCTCAGTTTCCCCAGTGTGTGCTGTTCCCGTATCCAACACCAAGGAATTGAGTGTGTTAACATCCCCCTTGGCAGGCCCAGCATGAGGACAGATGAGCCTACAGGAGTGTGTGATTTGGTAGGGACCAGGCCACCTGGAGCTGAGTGTGGCTACTCCTGTGAACGGCAGCAGAGGTGGCAATGCCTCACTGGCAGCATGGATGCGAGGGGAGGTGTAAGCTGCCAAAATATCAGTGGGGACACAGATCCTGGGACTGGGTGTGTGTCACCAATGAGGACTCTGCCTGCTGCACCACAGGTCTCCGGTGGCCCCAGGGGCTGGTGCAGACTGAGTGCCAACAGGCACCAGTTTGCTGCTCACATTAACCCTCCTGGAGCAGCTGAAGTTTGGGCTGGCAGAGTGCAGGAAGAAGTAGAGGGGAGCTTTCCCCAAAAAACATTTCTCAGCGGGGGATTAACCCTCCTGAGGAAGATCTCATGGGCTCAAGGGTAGAAGGGAAACCTGTCCCAGCCCTGTCCCCTTCCCTACTCCCTGCAGGTCCCAGGTACCCAGAGACACCAGGGATGTCCTGGGGCAGTGGCTTAGGAGCTGCCTGAGGGTAGGATGTGGGGTGGTGCTTTGAGGCCAGGACTAGCTCATGGGCCTTTAAGTAATGACCAGGACGCTCATTAATATTCTTGTGAGGCTCAGGGGCAGGTTCTGCCCTCTGCAGCCAGCTCATTCAGCTCCATTACCAATACTCTGCTGGGAAATCAAGTGACAAATGACACAGGCCATGTCTTCTTTCCAGTGCTATGGGTTTTCCACCACTACCACCATGTCCTGAGCACCAGAAAAGAGGGCAAGCCCTGGAGGATGCCCCCCAACCCCATAGGAGACAGGCACCAATGGAGGTGCCCTGAGCTGTGAGTCACACTAGGTGCCCATGACATCTGTCTTGTCTTTGGTGTCCGATGTGGCAGGATGCCCCTGAGCTGCTCCTACTGGGCTCTGAGCTGTGGTTTTAATGGAAAGCTGCTGGGGCAACCCAGGGCTGCTGAGCACAGGTTTGAAGCAGCTGCACCAGCATCACCAACTCACATCTCACCCTAGGCAATGCTGCTTGGGGCCCGTGCTGACCAGACTCTGTGCATTAGAGCATCCTGCTCTTCCAGTTCCCCAGGATACCACCTCATCCCATCCAGAACATCACCAGCACCAGCTGGCTGAGCTTGCCATGTGTCTCAGATGTCCTCCTGCCTGCATGTGTACTCATGCTCTAGGCCAGCTCTGCAGGGGCAGGGTGAGGTGCAAAAGGGAGATGCGTTCCATGCTTTCCATGCTTTCCATGCTTTCCATGCCCAGCTCAGCTCAGCTTTTGGAGGAGCTGGGGGCTCCTGAGGCTCAGGGGCCTAGTTTTGCCTCACACATTTTGCGGTGGGAGGAGCTGAGGGCATTCCCTCTGCACCTCCCTTCAACAACCCTACAGCATTTCATGGGTTTGTGATAAGTGAGGTGTGGCTGCTTTGAATCCACTAAAAGGTTTAGTTCATGCTTGGGCCGGGCTGGGTGCTTGAGCTCCATCAGCTATTCACCACTAAATGAAATGATTGTTGGCACATTTCTTCCATTTATTACTAAAATGGGGAGATTATACCACCTGTCCCACCACTCATGCCCCTAATCTGTTCATCACCCTCTGCCCTGTGAGATCCTGACAACGTGTGCTTGCAGCCCAGAAGGCCAACCGCATCCTGGGCTGCACCCAGAGCAGCGTGGGCAGCAGGTCGAGGGAGGGCATTTTCCCCCTCTGCTCTGCTCTTGTAAGGCCCCACCTGGAATACTGCGTCCAGTTCTGGAGCTCCCATCACAAGAGAGACCTGGAGCAGTTAGAACGAGTCCAGAGGAGGCCATGAGGATGAAGCGAGGGCTGGAGCAGCTCTGCTGTGAGGACAGGCTGAGAGAGTTGGGGCTGTTCAGCCTGGAGAAGAGAAGGCTCCAGGGAGATCTTATAGCACCTCCCAGTACCTGAAGGGGCTACAAGAAAGCTGGGGAAGGACTTTTCATAAGGGCAGTTAATGACAAAACAAGGGGAAATGGGTTTAAACTGAAAGAGGGGAGGTTTAGATGAGATATTAGGAAGAAGTTCTTCACTGTGAGGGTGGTCAGACACTGGAACAGGTTGCCCAGAGAAGCTGTGGATGCCCCCTCCCTGGAAGTGTTGAAGGCCAGGCTGGATGAGGCTTTGAGCAACGTGGTCTAGTGGAAGGTGTCCCTGCTGCTGGCAGGGGGGTTGGAACTTGATGAGCTTTAAGGTCCCTTCCAATCCAAACCAGTCTGGGATTCTATGATTCTATGATTCTATGATTCTATGATCCAAGCATCCAGGGAGCATTTCTTACTGCTGATTGCAGAAAGCACAGGGGGAGGAGAGGTGCTGCCCAGGAGATGTGCTGGAGGCCAAAAGCAGAAAGCTGAAAGCCTCATGAGATCCAGTTCTCACTGCACGGGGCACAAGGGAACGCAGATATGGGTCTGGGTACAGTTGAGAAAGATGTCAGCCTTGGAAATTAATTATCCGTTCTTCAAAAGAACCAAGTTCTCCAAATCAACAATAATCATGAATAGAAAATTGTAGAGGATAAAAAGGAAATGAATAAGCCTTAAAAACTCTTTAAAGAAAGGTATTTGGAAGCAAAAAGTCACAAGAAGAGGGGCAGTTCTGATTAAAAGCCTGGAGGATGGATGGTGTTAGCAACTGCAAATAATGCTGAATGCAAAACAACTGGAAAGGAGAAGAAAAATCTTCCCAAATCAGAACTAAGATTTGGAAAATTACTAAGGGACTCTGAAGACACTGGGGGAAAGATTGTAGCAGGTAAAATTATAGTCAAGGAAAGGATTCATTCCCAGTGGGTCAGATCCCACATGTAAGAGTGGGGAAAACTTCTAGGAGAACAGCAGAAAGGGCAGAAGTAAGTTAGGAAGAGGGGGCTGTTGTGGTTACACTGACTTCTTTAGCTTCATGCTTCTGCTCAGACCTTGTGACATGAACTAGGTCTCTGGACTGTGCAGAGACACAAGCACCTCTGGGGGTGATTTGTCCCGAGGCTTTATCCAAACTGTGACACTGACTGTATTTTCTAGGATCAGGTGTGGAAGTGCATCCTGGCCATGTGTCAAGGGATGATCAAGACAGACACAAAGTATCTCCCTCTGGCTGTTCCTGTTTTCCTTACCCTGTGATTTCCGTGGGAGGAACTCTACAGGGAACCATGACATGTCCTCTGGTCAAGTCCCTGCTTTGGACAGGTGGGCACCAGAGCCTTGTTTTTTCGATGCAGATTTTGCATGTTGGGAGACATTTGTCTGTGTTTGCTAGAGTAGGGGAATGAAGCCCACCACCTGGATCTATACAAGGCTGTGAATGTCTACTGGGCTAACACATTCAGCTGACTTGTCCATGGCTCTCCCCAGGCAGAGCTGAGGATGTTCCTCACCAAATGTTGTTCACACTTGAGCTGCCTTTGAACACCAGGGAATTTCCAAAGGCACCAAAATATGTGAATGTCCTGAGAAGGCCACCTGGGATGATCAAACTCTTCTCAGTGATGCCCAATGGTAGGACAAGGGGCAATGGGTGTGAGCTGGAACACAGGAGGTTCCACTTAAACTTGAGAAGGAACTTCTTTACAGTGAGGGTGACAGAGCCCTGGGACAGGCTGCCCAGGGAGGGTGTGGAGTCTCCTTCTCTGGAGACATTCAAGACCCGCCTGGACACCTTCCTGTGTGATCTCATTTAGGTTCCTGCTCTGGCAGGGGGATTGGACTGGATGATCTTTTGAGGTCCCTTCCAATCCCCAACATTCTGTGATTCTGTGAGGTGCTTAGGAAGAGAGCATGAGTGAAAGGCCATATGGAATCCTTCTAAAGCTGAATTAAAAGCCAGCAATACAATTATTGTCAGACTTTGAGGCTTTATAGGACACAGGTCTTGTCAAACAAACAAACGATGCAATTACAGTTGGGCTGCCAAAGGTAATTGCATTGATGTAATGGACTTAGTCCATGGGAGGCATTTAATTTAATAATGCATAATATGCTCATAAAATTGCAGTTCAGGCAATGCAGAGCGAGGAAGTAGGGATGGCTACTTGACAGATATTAGGAGGAAGGAATCCATCAGGGATCATGGTCCTGGTGTGCTCTCACAGTGGAAGGGGATGTGGCCAGTGCTGGCAACACATCTACATGGCAGTTGTGAAAAGTTGTCCGGAGAACAGCAGTTACTTAGGAACAGTTCATTTTTTTATAGGGATACCTGAGTGCTGACCCCTCCTTCCAGGGCTACTTTACAGCACACTGTGTTTAGTTAATAGCCCAGCTGTAATCCCAGGTGCAGAGCTGAGTCTGTCCCTGTCCCTGTCCCTTTCCCTGCAAGGATAAGTAGAGCAGAGCAATTGTCTTCACTTCCACTCCCCATCCTTGGGGATTAATAATTTCAAGGCTATTTCCAGATATGAAACCATCCCCATCTGGACTGCGGGCACTTCACTCAGTCCTCTCTCTCCTGTGCTTTAGCCCAAGGAGTGAATCAGCTCCTCAGGGAAGGTGCTTCCAGGGCTAATTAGAAAAACCAACCCTGGCTCCTCTTGGAGATGGCAGTGGAGCCAGCACCACGTCATGTTCAGGAAGCCTGGTTGTTTGCCTTGTATTCTCACAGTCTTTCATCCTGCCCATTCTTTGTACCAGCGAGGAGAGCTTCCTTACCTGCTGGCTCTTAGGAGTCATTTTTCTCCAGCTTGTTTGGTTTAGGAACATCTGGGCAGAGTCAACGGCAGCATCTGGTGCCAACCAAGGCCAGGTTGGTGGGACACGATAAACAGGGACCTGGGGTAGATGACTGAGAACTTCTACAACAAAGTGTTGGGCTCACTGCACAGCTGATGGTGTGTGGGAAAAGGAATGAGAGGCATCTCTGCAAATTAATGAGACATTTGATTACCAGCTGGGATATACTCGACTTCAGATGACCTCTGTATCTGGGAGCAGTGCCAGTAGGCAGAAGAATAGGATAATTGGTATGAGTTGATGCAGATAACAATAAAAATCTATTAACACTGTCAAGGGATGAGAATGGAGAAGTGCTTTGTCAGGGGCCATCTCTTCCCCCTCAGCCTCAATATGCATACAGAGGATCGTCTGGTTTAAGGTTAAATCTGTGTCTAAAGAATAGGCTGGGACTGTTTTTAAGTGAGACACATCAAGAGAGCTTCCTCCCCACCCTGACCACCGTGTACCACCCACCTACGTGCATTTATCTATTCATGGGCTTATGATGAGCTGATCACAATACATCAAATAGCGAGGGTTCCTCCAAATATGTTTTGTGTCCTCATTTTCAAATCTATGCTAAACCATTCCAGGTCTCCATTGTGTTATACACATGATATATGCATAATAATTATTTATAATTTTTTTAATAATATATGATTTCTAAGACATCATGGCAGCCAAAAGGGTTGTACTGGGAAATCAAGATGCATCCCGTTCTTCCCTGGCAGAGAACAGCCTGAGGCAGTCCATTTCACATACATTTTCCAGAACAACATGGATTTCAGGGAGATGGATCAGCAAGACACTAAGAGAAGGGATATCTTCCAAGTACCCATTTGTGCTGGAAAGGAGCAAGATGTGCATTGTCTGAAGAATTGAGAAGGAAGGTCCTGTTCACCAAGAGAGCCTCTGGGTGATGCAGAGTTGCCAGGAAGTGGGTGAAGAGCATGTGTCCAGCCCTAAAGAGGATTTTGGTGCTTCCCCAGGTCATTGCTGCACAAACACCTGGTTACCCAGTTCATTTAGATTCCACAGAAGATTAACTCACCTTTCAACCTTCCCTTGCAAAGAGCAATCAGAAAAATGTGTGTGTGCATGAATAGATTATTGGAGCAGGTAGTGGGTTAGCTGGAGTTGAAGCACAAACATCTCTCTCTGCAAAGCCCATCGGGGAACTGAGGATGCTCTGGCAATGCTACGGGGGCCAGTTCCCACTGCAGGCTCTATCTAGGGCTTCAGAGAACAGTGTGATGGATGAAACCACACCAGACTAAGGACACATCTTATCCAAAAGGGATACTTCGAAACAATTAAAAGGGAGAATTTGTTAGTTCTGTAGGTGCTTTTTCGTGTATCATCCTTCCTGGTAAAGATCTGCACCTTTTGTTCCATTCTGCATATGCCTGTTTTCAGCTCCCAGACAATGGTCCCATTATTGTCTTTCCTAGTTTATCAAAGAGCCTTTCAGAACTTGGTGTTTTTCCACATTAAGTTACTGATATGTTGTGAGCACATTGCCTTTCAAGTGTCTCCTCATTTAGATAAACAGATGAAGCTTTTAAATCCTTCTCTCCAAAGTTTCCTCTCGTACCTTCAAATAATTTTTATGGCTCTTTTTTTGCATTCGTTCGCATTTTATCATCCCTCTAATGTGTACAGCTGGCCTCAGCACAATCATCCCCAGAGGTCAAATTCACCTCCCTGCCCTGGCCCCTCTCCTCTGGCCATACATCTGAGAACAGCGTTAGCTTTCTCGCTGCTGAGTCATGTTGAGTTGCTGTGCTATTCTGACCCCTAAATCCAGGTCAGTGGTGGTGCTTTTGGGATTAGCTTTGGTCATGGCTATGTAAGCTGCAAAGCCATGCCAGACCTCTCGGCAATAACGTTGGGAAGCATAACTACAAAAAACCCCCCAAAACAAAAAAAAAAAAACCAAGAAAAAATTGCATGAGTTGTAAGTTGGATCTTCCTTGTGCTCATCAGCTTTAAAACCAGTTGCTTTGGGTTTGCTCCAGCCTGCTGTTACCCCTCTGTTCTACAGAGCAGAGTGTCTGACAGCTCATCCATGACCATGGCCACCATTCCCAGTGGAGCTGAGTGAGGGGCAGAGCCATCACCATCGCCAAACCACCCTACAGAGTGTCATTGCTTCTGCATGGGGACGTGCATCCCCCAACAGCCTTTGTCACAGTCTCCCCTTGCAATGCCCAATCACCTCCTCCTCACAGCATGTGAGCATAAAAGGGTCTTCTCATCTCAAACCGAATGTGACTGGTGTGCTGGCAGGGGCTAGGAGAAAGCCAAGGGGACAAAGGTGTGTGATCCTTTCCTGGCCTATTTTTTCCAGCTCCATTCATTGGATGTTCACTGAGCTGGGTTTTGCATCTGAATCTTCAAGGACAGTAGATTGGGAGGGGTGCAGGCTGGAAGAAGGAAAGAAGGTGCCTTTGACTTGCCCATGGTTTTGTCCTACGTTGGTTATCACCATGCCCTGCGATACTCACAGCTGATCCTGCAGCACACCTGCCCTGCTGCTTTCTTGCAGGTTTTGTGCACATAGAAACAAATGTGCCACTGACTCATTCTCCAAAACTGACCAGCAAGCCTTTTAGTAGGTTTTCCTGGCAGGAAGGACATCTCAGCCTGGATCAGGGAAGACTAAGGCCTCTATAGACATATTTAGAGAAAGTGAAGGAACTGTGTCTAGAACTTTTTCAGTGTTCTGTACAGCCAGTGCTGGGTACGTGCTGTGAATTCATCTCCCTCAAAGACCTCCTTCTCTAAACGCACCCACATGGATGCTGGAGCTCCCATGATCACAGATCTGGAAATCTTTCTTTTCCTTTGGGAGAACAGTCCAGCTCCCTGTGCCCTGTCCTGAGGTGTGAGTTACCAGTCAGCTCAAATGCACTTTTGTTGAAGAACCTGGCAGGACACGGCCTCTGCTCTCTGTATGCACTTGAGGTATATTAGGTCTCCTGGGGCACTCTCAGCACTGGCTCCCTCCTCTCCACACACACAAAAGAAGGCCACATTCTGCAACCTGATAGTGATGTTCCTTCATGGCTTTCCATATGGGATGATGAACTTCCTTCTCTAAAGAACTTCATAGCAGTTGGGCTTTGGATTCCTCCTGGAAATTTGATTCACAGCTTGGACAAACCAGCCAGGACAAAAATCCTGGCTCCATCCACTTCAGTTGTGGAGGACCACAGCTGTGTCTGATCCAGCTGTGCTCAGATGTGCCTGGGGTTAGGAGCATGTCCTCTCTGTGTTAGGACAAGTTCATTAACAGCCGGAGCTTCCACCAGGTGATGTGACCGTACCCACCATCAGCACAGATGCCTGTGTAACCCCTGAATCTCCATTACAAAATCCTTTGTTGTTTGGTTTAGCGCTACTCTGTCCAACACAGCCCTTCTGTGAGGGCAATGCTTACTAGGAGATCCAGTTATCCAGACCACACATGTGGCTGATGGGAAGATGCAGCCAGCATGTCCTGGAGAGCATGGCAAGCTGTACAGGCTGGGGGGACACATCTGGAGGTGGTGGCTATGTGTTGTGGCTATGTAGTGGGTTTGTTAATTGCAAACCAAGAAGGTGGCTGCTGCCTTCTGAGATAATGAGAAATTGTCTCATGTTACATGGAAAGTCTTTGAATTCCAATCCACCGGAGCCCAGACATTGACTAATAGGCTCTCCAACAGGTGCTAATTTGAATTTACCTTGGGAAAAAGACGTGATGTGGATGGCAGATTAATCACGTAATTGAACATTTGACTAAATCCTTTTCTTGAGCTCTTTGATCTGTCCAATTACCTGCTACCAGGCTGCCTTGGAAAAGTATCTTCAAATCATATCATAACAGAGAAGGGTGAAAATAATGAATTAGCACCCCCAGCATTCAAAGATGGGCCAATAACTGGGGGTAGCAGGTCCAATGCAGCCTGGCATGCCTGGAGGACAAGCAATTGCTGCTCCTGAAGGTTGCTCCAGTGGTGCCATATCCCAGCCAGATTGCTACAGGTTCCAGGGGGCTGGCAAATCTCCACAGTCCTGAAATGGTCCGGAAGTGTGGGGCTTTCCCATGCCCACATGGATTTTTTATTTGAGACAGAGGAAGGATTGGTTGAATG
>NW_010339064.1:0-919 GCF_000700745.2 Antrostomus carolinensis
GCACTCAATCCCACTGTCCATGTCACTGACCTTGAGTGGAGCTATCAAGAAGTTCTCCATGTAACAGGGTTACCAAAAAAAAGACTGTTAAGTCTCTCAGCCTCAAAAAGGTCATGGTCATTGGAATTTAATCTATGATAATTAACTTTTTCTATAGATAAAATTCAAAGCAATCAGCTAAAACAGTATAGAAAGAAACAGAGTTTATTAAACAACTCTCCCCCATGCACAGGTCTTTCATGTCCAGTTTGACGTTAGCCTGCTCAGCAACATAGGAAGGAACAGGGAACTCTGCACAGTCCCTGCCAGCCCCTCAGAAACCTCTGCACAGTCCCTGCCAGCCCCTCAGAAACCTCTCCCCAGCCCACCAGAACTGGTGTTTCTCCTGACTGCTCTCAGCCTCCTGACAGCATCTGGATCATCCTCTCCTTCACTGCTCAGGAGCTGGCAGCTGTGACACCCAGTAAAAGCTGCAGAACATAGAGATTTCCTTCTATCTTGCTCTGAATGTACAATACATTTTCTTCTATGAAATTTTACTTTGCAGTTCTACAAATATATGAAAGCAAGATTTTACTGCCTGAGACATGTCACCTACTCATCATTTCCCAACATGTAGTATTAGTAAAAGCAATCCTTTCCACCCACCTATTGACAAACATGCCTATTAATATTGGTAAGTCAAATTGTGTCAATTTGCTTGGCTAAAATTGCTATTACTAATCTATGATATAATTAATCACAAATTTGTAAAGTTCTCTCTAATATCTTTATAAAGTTCAGTGAATGCATTAAACCAAATAAGGTAATCAGAACATTTTCTGAGAAATTCAGAATTCATTATCTAGGGTGATTTTTTTTTTCTTGTGCTCAGTGGATCATAATAAATGAATAAACCAAATTTCAAGACCCCTGCTCA
>NW_010339064.1:940-6808 GCF_000700745.2 Antrostomus carolinensis
TTGCAACATCTATTATTAGATACACTATTTAATTAGGATACACACTCCGGAGATCTACTTAATCAGGATGTTTCCCAGTGAACACATTTAAGTCCAGCAACACTCATTGGCAATGACTTTCATAATGGGGACAGTAACTTTCCTTAATTGGGATGCCTTAGGGTGAGTTAGTGTGTTAGCCCGAGTCTTATAGTACTTCTGTCTTCTCTGACAACAGCTTTCAGATTTTTTTAAGCTATGACAGAAAACACATGAAATATGTATCTACTGCTTTCTCCTAGCTCCAACTATGCAATAACATCAGAAATAAAAGTACTAAGGAGTGTGAGTTTGAACATCCTCCAAGCCAAGTTAAAAAATGAATTTTCAGTTAATGTTATAAATTCCAAAGAATAACTTCTAGGAAAAAAATCGCATTTAAAATTAAAACTTCAAATTTTCATACAGACCTCAAAATTAATTTTCTGCAAGGAAAAAATATCTCCCTACTTTCATTGCGAAGGCTTCTGTCAAACACAGCATGTGTTATTCCATTTGTACTATAATTTGAGGTACCTACTACAGGCTTGTAGAACCAACAACAAGGTTATCTTAACAAGGGGGATAACTGAAACATCATAAATAAATAAAATCAATGAAATATCCTCTAAATATGTTTCTACACAAGGAGAGAAAAAAGTTTAGGAAAAAGATTATCCAAATTGCTCAGCTGTAGAAGGGAAAAAAAACACACCTAGTAAAAATATAGACATATGATACGCACATCATTTGCAGGGCACAAATGGCAAGCAGACGCCAAGCTCTTCAACACTCTTTTAAAGTCCCCTTAGAGACACAGTCTCTAACACGCAATATCTGCATACAAACCAAATTTTAATTGGCGTATTGGGCTCAACACTTCAATAAACTGCTTGTGCCTGGCTGAACCTTTTGTCTAGTAATACCAGTGTAAAAAGTGTCGCTCAGCTTATAGGGTTTCTGCATCTGAAAACTGGGTTACCTGGGGCTCCATGGTAAGACCTGGTATTAGAATTACAACTCCAATAACAAAGGCCCTATCCTACATGTTATCAATCACTCTTACCAACCAAAGAATATAAAGATATTGAGAAAGTGCTAAACACCCTAGAAATCCACCCCATCTTTGTAAAAAGGCTACTTCTTTTAAACCACAAGTCACGCATCATAAAAGTTAATTATATCCTTTAATTAGCATTTCTTAAAGGATCTGCAGTTTCAGGAAGATTATTGTAAATGTTCATTTTAATAGGATTCCTTCCTTTCCTATAAAAGCTTGCTGCAGATATTTCACATTTTGCTTTGGACTGGACTAATTATTTTCTATGTATTATTGATAAATTCTGTAACAGCAGAGTTAGTTGATCGCTATTGCAAAGATGAGGCTAAAAGACTGTCAATTGTCAATTTACTTCATTAGCTCTGTCTCAAATGCAGTGTAATTCAAACCAGAAAATATTAACTCAGAGCCCTTTTACTTTCCTTACTGAGAGAGAATTTTCTTGTGAAGTCTTAAATACTAATTTGAAATTAGTAATGACCTTTCTTTCAAGTTTTGCCTCTGCTGCTCATAGCTCTGTCATTACTGAAAACTTTTCAACACCTGGAAATGTACAATCTTTGCATTTCTAGAAGGATCCCAGTTCTGATGGCATTTTGGTATACTCACTTGCCTAAAACCATTTGTCTCTGACTATCGGGGCACTCACACTAATTGTGATCATATGAGGAACGGGCTTCTGAGTCCCTCTGTAGTTTTATTGATCCTTCCTGTCTTTGGATTGAAATCTTTAGTCCAGTCCACACTGGAAAATTATGAAATTCCAAGGCCATACTGTGCGTATTTGCATTTAACTACACAGAGAGAAAGAGACAGAAAAATAACTGTCTCATTAACTATTCTGCCAATACCTGGGAATTCTATTTTAGAATAAAGGAAAATATTGAGCATGACCAATCATCTGATTTTATTAGAGATTTCTTTTTCTTATGCATAATTATCACAAATCAGAAGGCAGAAAATTTACTTTGCCCTGCCACCCAGTTTTGCTTAACTATTCTAGAACTAATCATGGTTTAACTGCCTTTGCTGTAGTTCTTCACAGATCCATCCCTTTCCATTCAAATCCTATTAAAATTATTTGACTAAATTTTCTCACGGAAATTAATTTCATTCATTTGGTATTTCATTCAAATACAAACCTTTTTCAAAAGTATTTATGCTAAATTTACGATAAAACAGTTTCACTGAACATCCACCAGTTCTTTTACTATAAGCTTAGACCAAGGAGAAGAGTTTTCTAGTCTCAGCTGAACCCTCTATGGTTTTAAACTATTTCTATGATCTCACTCATTAGTGTTCTCTCTAAATTAAATTATCTAAATCCCTTTAATCAGTCTTCATTTATAAGCCTGGACTAAGCTTTCCCCATCCTATTCACCCTTCTCTGGTCACCTCAAGTTCATTACCATCTATTTTGAGATAATTCTGCTTAGCTCTTGCTTACTGAAAGTCATAAGTGCAATTTTTATTAAGTTTAGTGTTGAGGGAACTTGTTCTGGTTCTGAAAGAGCTATTCAAGAATGAGTTGGTCAGCTAGCCAATAGCCTCGTTATTTGCTCTTTGCCTTGCTGTCTGCAAGCTCTGTATTTTTAAAATGTTGTGGTTCTACCAGAAATGCCTACTGGCAGCAGGTAGTATGCTTTGCTGTATATCAGACACAGTTTGACGTTGATCAATATAGGCTACCTCTAGACAAATGAACAACATATTCTGCACAAATAGTGTACTGAGAACAAGGCTTGAGAAAAGCATGTGTCAAATAATTAGCTCAAGAAATATGACATTCACTAAAACATAAATACCTAATCTAACAAATGCTACTTGCTGGCCATTATATTATCAAGCATTTCAAGTTTACCAACTGCCTTTAGCTAACTCTGGATTAAACTCATTAAGCTACTTACTGTATCCCATAGATTCTCTCCTTGTTGACTGCTAAGTAAACCCATACGTTCCAAACTCTTCCCACCATACTTGAGCTCCATCCTGCTGCAAGGCTTAGAGGGACAGCTCTGTCCCAGGGTTAGGTATCAGACTGCAGCTCATGTATGGAGACTCAATGTCACCAGCTCCTCAGTTAATACTGGGGATTCTGCTCTAGCCCAACATCTGGTGCATCTTGCTTATTTCTCAGCCCTGGTTCAGGCCAGGCAAGTTTCACAGTCCCCTGCAACACAGCACTGGATCATCTCACTGTTCTAGCCTACTCCCTCCTTCTGTTTGGGACAGTAGGTCAAGTAATAAATCCCCAGGAGGTTTTCATCCACATCACTGCTCCTGGGATGACTGTTTACCTTCATGGATCTGTTTACCCAGCTCATATACAGTATTGTTATTGGTTGCCTGGTTATTTTTGTTCTTTTACTCCTTTTCAAAACCCCCTTTTTCCATCTTGAGAACCACTTTAAGGTCATCAACAAGTCCCAGTCCTGACAGCTCCTGCTTATCAGAATAGATCCAAGGCCAAAAGTCATAATTTGTCACAGGACACCAGAGTTTAGAGCTGGTTGAGAAAAACTAATCTGTATCCCCATTAGAGAAATAGAAAGCAAGCAGCTGTGTTATGTGCCTTGATTAAACTGCCTCTTTCATCACCAATTCTATCAGCCTCAGTTGAAGAAACATTACCAACAGGCAATTTTTAAAAGGAAAAAAGAAACAAAATCTGCAGTCTTTATATGAACATATTCAAGTGCCTTCTCCAAGAACATCTATTGAAATAATCTGAGTTAGAAATATGCTCCTCATTGACAATCCAAGGGCTTATTGATCTCTCTCCTCCTCCTTCTCCTCAACTAAGAGAAATATAGAATGATACAGAGCTACTGTTGAGATAGAATGCACGATACTTAATATCAAGTACAATGTGTAAAAAATAAAAAAAGTTTAGGATTAGCTGTCAGCACGATATCAGTGAATTACTTTTTGGGTTTTTTTGCAGCTCTACCTTTGCCCCCTAAATTCTATGGCAGATGGAAAGAAAGCAAAGGTAATATCCCCACATCCTGGAAATGCAATGCTGCAAAAAATCCTGTGTGATTGTAGAAACATATCTACATAAGCAGATGTTGTTACTTGTTCATTTTAGGTCTGAGCAGGTTGGATATAAGCCAGTTCCAGTCCAAAAACTACAGAACCATATTACATGGTTTATTATTTTAGGATTAGGACTATGATAACACATGCTGCTGGCTTGAATGCACAGAGAGATCACTGAGAGCACAGACAGAACAGGAACACAACTGTCCAAACCTGTACATGTAAACACAGCTTGCATGTCATTCCAGATCTCCATTTGAGGAGCTAGGACAAGAACTCCATGGGATATACACAATGAATCTGATTCTCCCTTCACTAACATTCATATAGGAAGTAATGTCACAAAAGAGAACAAATTGCACCCATGAGCACAGATATTAAGTGCAATAAGAACCTGGTTTAGCAGCATCTTCAAAGTATATTCATTGTCCCTCCTGTTCTAGTGTTCAATTGTTTTCTTTTCTGTCTTCTGAGGTTTTTTTCCTTGCATTTTAGTATGGCCAAGATGTATTCTGATGACATAATATGTGGCCAAATGCTATACTTCCATTCCTGGACAGTTAATACGTGACAACATACTAAAGCAGCACTTTATGATTCCAGTTTTCCTGGATATAAATTAAACCACTAAAAAGAAATTACTAATTTCTTGTCAAGTCACACTGATATTTGGTGCAGAGGTTCCCTGTGTTGTGGCCCTATCCGGCAGGGTAATGAGGATGTTCTCGGTGGAAACAGCATTCTGAGCCCTTGCTGGTAACTAGGGAGTGGGTAGTTAATCAGTATATTCCAGGAAGATATCAGCATCTTGGGACATCAACTAACTAATTCACTGTCCTCCCTAACTGACTGTGCTTACTTACATAGACATTTGATCA
Source organism: Antrostomus carolinensis (assembly GCF_000700745.2). Classification (NCBI taxonomy): domain Eukaryota; kingdom Metazoa; phylum Chordata; class Aves; order Caprimulgiformes; family Caprimulgidae; genus Antrostomus; species Antrostomus carolinensis. The sequence continues at coordinate 5,939 of NW_010339064.1, forward strand.
ATAAAGCCCACACAAGTAACAGAATTAATAAGATGTTTTCCACATGACTTAGACAATGGTTTTATGAATGACTGAACATACATAATTCCATCACACTGAAAAAGTAAAATACACCCTCCTTATTCTTAGCTGTGCACCATATCAGTTAAAATATGCCTCTTCCCAGGACTTCTTGTAGATTCTTCCATAGATTTCCTAATTCCTATTAAATTTTATACATCCAGAGAGAAAAAGTTAAAACATCTATTTGATCATCTGACACATCTTATTCCCACTGTGTGTTCTTTATGACATACCTCCTAGTATTTTACCTTCTCTAACCATAATGGTAAGATCTAATAGGAATTTTGATGTCCCAAGTGGAGTTTATTTTTAAACCCAAACCAGGAAACATGGAGAAAACATTTACTTCCTTCTTAACTCTGCAAGCACTTTAATGCTATAGATGCCATTGTTAGTGGTGATACGGTTCCCTGCTGCCTAGAGCCCCACTTCTGCTTATGGGCAGGACTGTCTCATCCTCAACAGGCTTAAATAGCTAAGCATCTATGTCAAACAAAAGCCCTATTAATCTGAATTCTTGTTCCCATTAAAGACCTTCAAGGGGTTCAAACCATAAGAGCATTTCAAGTCTAACAGAACAGGGCTTTCCACAAAATACAGTTGCAGCTGTCACTTTCAAAGTGACATGGTTCAGTGAATAGCCTACCACTTTTTCTATAAAATAGGCAACAAGTGTGATACTGATATTTTATGGCTACATCAACCTTCATCTCGACAGGCAGACCAAGAACAGCCTTCCAACCTTCAGCCCACGAAGCAGAGAGTGCCCACTCCTGCTAACATTTTAAGAGCAACAATTCTACACTG
>NW_010339064.1:6845-9113 GCF_000700745.2 Antrostomus carolinensis
CTGAAAAGAAATTAACCCCAACAGAAGTTTTCAAAAACTGCTGCTTCACCACTTGTCAAGAAAAACAAAAACCTCAGCAGCAAAGAGAGACTCTTTTTTTTTAGATTTTTTTGAAGCTGCAGAAAGAAGACAGATACACTTTTCTTCCCCTAGGTGTATAATGACCCCAGTTTAAGAGATTATAGAAGAGCCCTGGAAGTGATGATCCACTTGTTACAACAGAGCTCTGCTTGTGTTCAGTGAAGGAGAATTCAGTAAAGGAGCCCTAACAGCTTGTCCTTTATTTAGAGATCCTACATGATCAGAAGATTTCCTTTTATGTCTGATCACTCTCCTCTTCATCCAGCCAGGGTTGGATGTTTTCTAAAATGAAAAGTTTTCTATTACTTTTTTAATTCAGTTCCTATTCTGAGCTGTAATTCATTGATTTTAAAGAACATCTAGAACTTATTACCAATGCCCGGTATTATCTTCTGCGTAATGTGTACCATACATCACCCATAAATTTCTAACTCAAACCTATGCCTTTAGGTTCAGCTTGAACTGGTGAATTCTGTCTTCTTTTGTTTTCTGCTTAGTTTCTGAATTCCCAGGTGCAGAGATCATCTTTTTCTTCAACAGCTACCACATCGCTAGTGTTCTAAAGCATTCAGCTAGAAAAATCTCCAGACTTGGTTGACAGTATTCAGCAGCAGAGCAATCTTATATCATTTGCTGAACTTTTTTTATCTTAGCTAATGCTACTGGTAAACAAAGTTTTTCTCCCTGAATTTGTCCAGCACCAGTTCTAGTTATTGAATATTGTAATACCTTTTGTTCTACAAATAATATCTTCTCTTCCTGAGTTATACACAGAGTAGTTCAAATCACCTCTTGACCTTCTCTTCAGTGAGCTCCTTATGTCTCCCATCATGAGATATACTTTCCCACTTTTAAATTTTTTCTTTATCAGAACCATTTGTTTTAACTGCAAGGCTCACAACTGAATACACTGTTTCAATATTACTCTCATTAACACATATAGAGAGAATAAGCCAGGCCAACCAAAGCAGCAACAAATGTTCATTAACTGCTTCCAATTATGAGAACCAGAAGGCCAACCATCTCAAGGGTGTGTATGGCTATGATGGATCTTCCCACACCCCTCCAGGGAAACCTACACGCTCAAATAAACTAAAGTTGCCAGGGAAGGGGAACCTCAATCCATCCCCTTCTTGATAGTTCGGTGCGAGTGCCAGTACAGATGCGCAGAGCCTGGAGAAGGACCACATCTGCAGGAGAGCACCTGAGTAGCAGCACAATGGAATTCCAGTCATTCCAGCCAGTAGGTCACCTTCACTGGGGCCCAACTTAAATGCCCCTATACAAACACATGTGACATGGGGAATAAATGAGAGGAGTTAGAGACGTGCACACGCCTGCAGGGCTATGATCTGATTGGCATCACAGAGATGTGGTGGGATGACTCCTATGACTGAAGAGTTAAGATGGAAGGATACAGGCTCTTTAGGAAGGACAGGCAGGGGAGACAAGGAGGGGATGACGCTCTCTATGTCAATGACCACCTGGAGTACATGGAGCTCCATCTGGGGGTGGATGACGAGCCAACTGAGAGCTTATAGGTTAAGAATTGAGGGAGGACAGGGACAGGCAACATCACAGTACAGGTCTGCTACAGACCACCTGACCAAGAAGACTGAATGGATGAGGTCCTCTATCGACAGATAGGAGCATCCTCACATTCACAAGCCTTGGTCCTCATGGGGGACTTCAATCACCCCGATATTTGTTGGAAGGACAACACAGCCTGGCTTAAGCAATCCAGGAGGTTCCTGGAACGCATTGGCGACAATTTCCCTCTCCAAGCGATCTAAGAGCCTGTAGGAGACCAACTAGAACAAACAATCTGAACAATAGTCCTAGCACCATGGCTAACTTGTAATCCTCTGCAACAAAGGACTGTTTGCTCAAGGGTGTGGACCATGACAGGAGACAAAACTCGATAAGGGAACAGGGGGCAGAGATCCCTTGAGCCCTTCAAAGAAATGTCTCAAACATTCACAAGATGCAAAAACCCCTGAAGCGTGACCCTCTGAGTTCTACCCTGCAAAGAAATTGTCAGCATGGCAGTGACAAACAACAAGCATAAAAGGTGAACACAAGATGCAGTAAATGGGGTTTCCAGAACCAACTTACCTTTGAACCCTCCTTTGGCGGGACCTACCTTGGAACCAGGACTATCCATTCTTCTTTCCTCTCTCTCTCTCT
>NW_010339064.1:9128-15557 GCF_000700745.2 Antrostomus carolinensis
CTTTCCCTTGCTCTTTTTCTCTTTTCCTTCTTGTAACTAAGATATGAACCCCACGCAAGTGGTGAATATTAACCAACTCTACACCTAATTATATCTTCTTACGCTTAGTTACTGAATAAATTTGCCTATTTATGGATCTAGTGCTGTTGCACCTTTATTCCAGTCACGGCAATCAGTGAATCTGAGTCACTTTTCCCCTCTCCTGCTACTGGAAAACTTTATAGGCAGGAGTCCAGGATTTCCCTCTTTCCTGCTATGGGAAAACCTTACAGGCAGAAATCCAGGACACGACAGAGTCAGTGAGGAGAGGTGCTATGCTGGACCTTGTTCTCACCAACAAGGAGGGGCTGGTAGGATATGTGAAGCTTAAGGACAGTCTTGGATGCAGCAACCATGAAATGGTGGAGTTCAAGTTCCTTAGGGCAGCAAGGAGGGTGCGCAGAAGGCTCACTACCCTGGACTTCAGGAGAGCAGACTTTGACCTTTTCAGGGACCTGCTGCTCAGAGTTCCATGAGATAAAAACCTGGAAGGAAGAGGGGCCCAAGAAAGCTGCTTAATATTCAAGGATCACCTCTTCAAGATCAGAAACAATGCATCCCAACAAAGAGGAAGTTAGCCAAAAACATCTGAAGGCCTGGATGAACAAGGACCTCCTGACTCAAAGGAGGTCCTCAAAGACAAAAATGAAGCCTACAGAGGGTGGAAGCAAGGACAGGTAGCCTGGGAGGAATACAGGGAAATTGTCCAAGCAGCAAGGGATCAGGTTAGAAAAGCTAAAGCCCTGACAGAACTAAATCTGGTCAGGGACATCAAGGCCAACAAGAAAAGCTTTTATAGATACATCAGGGATAAAAGGAAGACTAGGGAAAAATGTGAGCCCCTTCCAGAAGTAAACGGGAGACCTGGTCACACAGGATATGGAGAAGGCTGAGGTATCCAATGACTTCTTTGCCTCAGTCTTCACCAATAGGTGCTTGAGTCACACTCTCCAAGTTGCAGAGGGCAGAGACAGGGAATGGGAGAATGAAGAGCTGCCCACTGTACGAGAAGATTGGGTTTGAGACCTTTTGAGGAGCGTGAAGGTGCACAAGTCCATGGGACCTGATGAGGTTCTGAGAAAACTGGCAGATGAAGTTGCCAAGCCGCTATCCATTATATTTGAGAAGTCATGGCAGTCTGGTAGGGGAAATACAGCCTGGGCATGGACTGAAAAGGGGGAAATATAACCCCCATTTTTTAAAATGGAAACAAGGAAGACCTAGGGAAATACAGGCCAGTCAGTCTCACTCTCTGCCTGGCAAGATCATGGAGCAGATCCTCCTGGAAAATATGCTAAGGCACATGGGAGATTGGTGACAGTGAACATGGTTTCACCAATGACAAATCATGCCTGACCAATTTGGTGGCCTTCTATGATGGGGTTACAGTGTTGGTGGATAAGGGAAGAGCAACTGATGTCATCTTCCTGGAGCTGTGCAAGGCTTTTGACACTGTCTTGCGCACCATCCTTGTCTCTAAGTTACAAGAGGTATGGACTGGATGGATGGACTACTCAGTGGATAAGGAACTGGCTGGATGGTCATGCTGAAAGAGTGGCGGTCAACAGCTCAATGTCCAACTGGAGACCAGGGACAAGTGGTAGCTGTTTAACAACATTGTTGGCGACATGGACAGTTGGATGGAGTGCACCCTCAGCAAGTTTGCCACCAATAAGCTGTGTGGTTTGGTTGACATGCTGGAGGGAAGGGATGCCATCCAGAGGGACCTTGACAGACTTGAGAGGTGGGCCCATGTGAACCTCATGAAGTTCAACAAGGCCAAGTTCAAGGTCCTGCACCTGGGTTGGGGCAACCCCAAGCACAAATACAGTTGGCCAGAGAATGGATTGAGCGCAGCCCTGAGGAGGACTTGGGAGTAACTAGTGAAAACTGGCTGCCAATGGCCTGGACAGGCATACCCTGCTGGGTTAAAAACTGGCTGGACAGCCAGGCCCAAGGAGTGGGGGTAAATGGAGTTAAATCCATCTGGAGGCCAGTCACAAGTGGTGTTCCATAGGGTACAGTGTTGGGACCAGTCCTGCTTAACACCTTTATCAATAATCTGGACAAAGGGATTGAGTGTACCCTCAGGAAGAGGGACATAAGTATTTGGAATACAGTAAACAGATCTATGCTGGCTGTTCCCATGAGGGGGATTGAGTGCAGCTGCAGTAAGTTCACAGATGACACTAAGCTGGGTGGAAGTGTTGATCTGCTCAAGGCTCTGCAAAGGGATCTGGACAGGTTTGATCAATGTGCGGCAACCAACTGTATGAGGTCCAACAAGGCCAAGTGCCAGGTCCTGCACTTGGGTCACAAGTACTACATGCAACGTTACAGGCTTGAGGAGGAGTGGCTGGAAAATTGCCCAGGAGAAAAGGACCTGGGGGTGTTGGTCAACAGCCAGCTGAATACGAGCCAGTAGTGTGCCCAGGTGGTCAAGAAGGCCAATAGCATCCTGGCTTGTATCAGAAACAGCATGGCCAGCAGGACCAGAGAAGTCATCCTTCCCCTGTAGTCAGCTCTGGTGAGGCCGTACCTTGAATACTGTGTCCAGTTTTGGGCCCCTCATTACAAGAAGGACATGGAGGCACTGGAGCATGTCCAGAGAAGGACAAAAAAGCTGGTGAAGGGGATAGAGCTTTATGTTAAGCAGCTGAGGCAACTGGGTTTTAGTCTAGAGAAGAGGAGGCTGAGGGGTGACCTAATTGCTGTCTACAACTACCTGAAAGGAGGTTGCAGCAAGGCAGGTGTGTGTCTTTCTCCCAGGTAACTAGGGATAGAACAAGGGGCAATGGCCTCAAGTTGTGCCAGGGGAGGTACAGATTGGATGTCAGGAAATAATTCTTCACTGAAAGGGTTATCAGGGAGTGGAATGGGCTGCCTAGGGAGGTGGTTGAGTCACCATCCCTGGAGGTGTTTAAAGGATGGCTAGATGGGGTGCTCGAAGATGTGGTTTAGTAGTGGACAGGTATAGTTGGATTCAATGATCTCAGAGGTCCAACCAGGTGATTCTATGATTCTATGATTCTAGTGGATGAGAAGATCAACATGAGCTAGCAACATGCACTCACAGTCCAGAAGGCCAACAGTATCCTGGGCTGCATCAAGAGAAGCATGGTTAGCAGGTCAAGGGAGGGGATTCTTCCCATCTACTCTGCTCTTGTGAGAACCCACCTGGAGTACTGCATCCAGTTCCGAGGCCTCCAACATAAGAAGGACATGGACCTACTGGAGTGAGCCCAGAGGAGGGCCACCAGGATGATCAGAGGGCCGAAACACCTCTCCTGTGACGACAGGGAGAGAGTTGGGGCTGTTCAGTCTGGAGAAGAGAAGGCTCCAGGGAGACCTTACAGCCTTCCAATACCTGAAGTAGCCTACAGAAAGGCTGGGGAGGGACTTTTTACAAGGGTAGGTAGTGACAGGACAAGGGGTAATGTCTTTAAACTGGAAGAGGGTAGGTTTAGATTAGATATTAGGAAGAAATTCTTCATTGTGAGGGTGGTCAGACACCAGAACAGGTTGCCCAGAGAAGATGTGGATGCCCCCTCCCTGAAAGTGTTTAAGGCCAGGCTGGATGAGGCTTTGAGCAACCTGGTCTAGTGGAAGGTGTCCCTGCTGATGGCAGGGGGGTTGGAACTAGATGATCTTTAAGGTCCCTTCCAATCCAAACCATTCTATGATTCTATGATTCTACAATCCTTTCTATTACCTATAAACCTGAACAGCTTCCCACCCAACAAGACTTTCCCCCCCAATATCAAATTTTAACTTTTGTACACGGGAAATACATGTCTTCTCTATTTCTGGCCAAATTATCCATGTGGACATTTTAACAAGATTTTACCAGATTATTCACTGAATGAGGTTATGAGATTATAGTCCCTCTAATCTTGCACTGTAGATCTTCCATAATGTCTGAGTTTACACACCAGTGTAAGGCTTGTATCAAAGAGGCTAGACTCTCCATACTGAATCAGCTTCCACAAAACACCGGATCTTTCCCAGACTTCATAGGCCACGTGAACAGATTAGCCTTCACCTTGGATAAGTAAGGTGATAAAAGTTAAGACTGCAAGATTCGCTTTCTCTCATCCTACTTCCACATGCAGTCTTTTTCATACTACAAAACATCTGTAGAGTTCTGTGGAATAGCTTCACTCTTGTTTCTGCAGAGCTATCTGAGAAAGCAGTTAGGATTCATCCGCAAGAGACTCATATTGAGATGCAAAAAAACAACAGCAAGAATACAAACTAGAACGCTAAATTGGCTCACAGTTTAATGCCTCACCAGACCCTTACCAATTTTTGCACAATTTATAAACCGGACAGATTCTCCGAGTACTTTATCTGACTTGAAAAACTCTTTAAATTCATTATATTGGAATGAAAAGTCCAAGTTCAAGTCCTGGTTAGTATTTTTGAAGAATGATCTTGCAATATCCACACACACATCTGCAAACGCCTGTACCATGTGTATGTGCTTATATGAAAACTATCACAGTTTCTCAATGATTCACTCCTTTCTCAGAACACTTGTTCCCCTCTTTGACACTATCCAGCTTTTTTGGAGGGCTTTTCCATAAAACTGATGTTCTTAAATTGACAATCTTACCTGATAGGTGGAGTGGGGAGAAAGAGGGAAAAGAAAGAAGTATCTAAATATGACCAATATCCTATATAACAATAACTCCAAATGCTGTGTCTCAAATAAGTATGTCATTTGATCTCCATGCAAACAAAATCTTTTTCTTGATTCCTGTCTTTATGACTAAGGTCCTGCTAACACTGTTGACAATCTCCACATTTCCAACACATTAGGCTATTACAGATATACTAATACAACTAGGGTGACCGTGCCAAGTCATCCAGAAATGCTTGTTCAAGAACAAGTGAACAATATTCCAGATTTATCACAGGTAAAAAGACAAGGGCAACTGTAGATCAGGTGGCTAGCCTGGTCTTTCCTTTCACTTAGAGCAGGTTCTTACATCATCTTAGTTTGAAATGCAGAGATATTAAGCACTTATACCCTCAAGAACAACCAAGAAAACCAGTTGTCCTGAACACCAAGTCCTGTAAGTGCATAGCAAGCTCAAAACTCCTTCCATATCTGCAATTATACGTCTGTGCATGCTCAGCAGTGGGAGATTCCTGCCTCAGGTCTATATAAGGATCCCCTGGTCTCCTTAAAGCAGTAATAAGTCCACCTTTGAAGTCTGCTTTGGTTGGCACGCTCTGAGTAACAGTATATGATAACTGAGATAACAGTACCAAGTGAAACACAAAAGAGTCATTTAATTCCAGTATTTCTTCCATGTGACAGCTGAGCAGCTAGCATAGTAGGTTGATACTCTAAGAAGGTAGGTGATCTGGAAAGCTGTTCTAACAGTCATCAGAAACCTCCCTGATTTTTAGCTATCCTAAACAATCTCTTTTGATTCTGTATTTCATTCTTTATCTTCCTTACTTTTTGTATCTTTATATAATTTTGCTGGACTTCCATCAGAAACAGACAATTTCTGCTCTTGAGTGATGGGGGTTTTTGCCATCTTCTTTAAGAACTGATATAAAGAAATAAATGATATGAAGAAACTGAAATTATTTTATTTAAATGCTTTATGTAGAATATAGTCACATCAAAAGGACTTCCAGAGCTGTTTTAGGTGCTGCAAGTGCCTAGTCTCCTGTGTGCCCAGCATCACCTGAGCTACTGACTCTGCCCTGGCAGGTGTGTCATGGGAACAACAGGAGACCTTTTCGGGAGCCACAGCAGGAAGGCAAAATGACGTCCCCAAAAGTACCTACACATCACTAAGTGCCTTTCCTTCAGCTACCAAATTCTGCCCTTTTTCTGATAAGATAAAACAACTGCACAAAATATAAAATGGTAACGTAACAAGTTTTATGTAGCCCAGAAGGCCAACCATATCCTGGGCTGCATCAAGAGAAGTGTGGCCAACAGGTCAAGGGAGGTGATTCTCCCCCTCTACTCCGCTCTGGTGAGACCCCACTTGCAGTATTGTGTCCAGTTCTGGAGTCCTTGGTACAGGAAAGACATGGACCTGTTGGAACAGGTCCAGAGGAGGGCCACAAAAATGATCAGAGGGATGGAACGCTTCTCCTAGGAAAAAAGGCTGAGAGAGTGGGATTGTTGAGCCTCGAGAAGAGAAGGCTCTGGGGAGAACTTAGTGCGGCCTTTCAGTATTTGAAGGGAGCCTATAAGAAAGCAGAGGATAAACTTTTTAGCAGGGGCTGTAGTGATAGGGTAAGGGGTAATGGTTTTGAACTAAAAGAGGGGAGATTCAGACTAGGTATAAGGAGGAATTTTTTACGATAAGGGTGGTGAAACACCGGAAAAGGTTGCCCAGAGAGGTGGTAGATGCCCCA